>NC_054372.1:65580339-65740339 GCF_017654675.1 Xenopus laevis | reverse complement strand
ATCTGGCCGAAAGTCGGCCAGATCTCGATCGGATGGGATGAAAAATCCCGTAGGATCGCGGCCGCATCTATTCGTTGATGCGGTCCTGCGATCCGCCCGCCCATTACTATTCGTTAGGATACGATCATTGGGCCCTAGGGCCCACGATCGGATCAGCCCGATATTGCCCACCTCAAGGTAGGCATATCTGGGAGAGATCCGCTCGTTTGGCGTCGCCAAACGAGCGGATCTCTCCGTGTATGGCCACCTTAACTCTGTAATTGACTTAGCATGTACAACCCTGCCTAGAATAACCAAAACCATTCTTTGCTTTGGTTGATATACCATTAGTATCCATGCCAATGGCATACCTTTTGTCAGCTCAGGTCCCTATGCAAATATGTTTTATTTCTGCCCCCTGCAATATTGTGGGTGTGTGTGTCACAAGTCACCTACGACACCCCCTTAAAGGAGAACTAAAGCTTAACTAAAGAAGTAGGCTAAAAATGTTGTATATGATGTTTTGGGCTTCTGTGCCAGCCCACGGCAACCACAGCCCTTTACCAGTATGAATGAATTGATGACTTTTTTTATTATTAATTATATAATCTATAAACGATGACTTTGGCACACAAGTACCCTTAGCAGATCTCATTTAATACTTTCTTTCTGTTCTCAAAGTGTTATTGGGAATAAGAAATGTATGTCCCACTAATGTCACTGTTCTGTTAAAAGCATAATATGCATAGCACAAGCAGCAGGATACATCATATAGCTTCCATTTGCATATTATATTGTGCATTAATGCATGACGAACAATAGCCGGTAACTTCAAAAAGCATAGGACTGTATTGAAAATGAAAGTGTGCCTCAGCTGATGTGCGTGAGCTGCTGACAAGTTTAGGAAAAGTAAGTTCAACAGTTCAATGCATATGATGCAAAGAGCTTTAGAAGCTCTGGAGTGAGGACTATACACATTCCAGTTAGCAGTTAGGCAGGTTAAAATAGAGTTAAAAGGTTGAACTTGATGGACGTAACTTATTATGTTACAGTAAAAAGCACTTTGATATACCAAATATACCTAAATGAGATTTTGCAACCCTAAAAGATCAAATTATAATTATGTTCTAAGGCAAGTATATGTGAAGAAATGTTATTGTTGTGCTTTTCCAACCCTATAGCTTAGGGGTCTGCCATTTTTGTTGAAACGCAATTTAATTTGAAACATTATCCTGTATAGAAATGAAACATCATTCTTTTGACCCCCTGTCCGGGGGGTTGTGTCAGCCCCTAACAGCACTTGCAGAATGGATCAGAGAGATGTGGCCTGCTAGTACTGCATATTTAAGGGGTATCAGTAATGTGCAATGAAGGAGCGATAGAGGATACAAGGGAACACTAGAGTTATTTAAAAGCGGAAATAGTTCCTCCATAATAATTACTATTAATAATGTGAATTTTAGGGCACAATACCAAGGTCTCATGGCTCTTGTTAAGCCTGTCATATAGCAATATAATATTTCTGGGGTTCCGCAGAGTATTATTTAGTGTAATTTATTGTCATAATGATACCTAGACAACATTTGATCACTCTAAGGATGCACTGCTTACAGAAAGCACATTGCTGTTGTCCTACTAAAAGACCATAATACCATTATACACACAAACTTTCCGACACAATTGTGCCATTCTTGTAAAATTATTGATACCAAGAGAATTGGTATTTTTATATCACCTTGTTTGGCTCCACCCTCTATGCCATCATGAAACACACCATGGACTGTTGGGACTTGCCCCATTTGGGATTTCTGTATGCAGATTATAATAGTAGGAATGCTGAGGGAAGTGATGAAGTGTGTGGCTGTGTAGGTGCATCCTCCAAAGCATTTTCTGCCTAAGCTAGCATGTCATACATTTTACAGAATGAATAATATTTCTACTACATAAAGAGGCTCTTGACCCAAAAATTTAAATTGTTGTAAATGCCAGTTTAGCTGGGCACACTTATGTTCAAGTTTGGGCAGCCCTGGTCATACTAAGTTTTATTGATTTAAATTGAAAATTAGTTGGAGAATGGGATTTGTACAACGGTTAGGGGAAGGTGTTTCTTAGGAATTACAGGGCACCATATTATGGGGCAAATCATCTCCTAAACCACCCAACTCCTGCCGATATATTGGTAAGCTATAGACCCTTCACTGCAGCACTAGGTCCCTCACAGAAGTTGCTCATTTTTTTTTATGATCCCTGTAGAGTTTTTTTGCTAACTTCTTTTACGTAGAAAATCGGGTCATTTTACCAGGCTTGCACATATTTATAAAAGGAACTGTATGTGCAGAAATCTTGTCTTTTTATATATAAATATACAAAAGAGCCACCAATACACAGTACAATATATGTTGCTTAAAATAATATTTTATTTTAAAATTCCTACGAGGACTCTTAACAGCCCTCAAAATGAAAAAGTTGCAAAAACAGTCTTTTCCGACTTTTTCCCCCCCAATAACTACCATTTTAAAATAAAAAAGGTATACTTATCCTATAATGGATAAACAAAGCTGAAAAAAATTAATGCTCAGTGTGCGCAGTTTTGAAATCTATATTGGATTTTTTTCGTTATCAAGTTGTTCATAAACTATTATAATGAATTTTATAACAACAGCGCCTCCTACTGGTCAGTTCTTCTGACTGTACGGTCAAGAAGATAACCTTCTATATTTCCTGAGCAGATAAACTTCTGAACATGTTCTCTTCCACTGTATAGTCATAAGAACTGCAAATGCTTGAAGCGGTCACTTTTTCAAACACATTTTCAATGAGCCATAATAAAGAAAGAAGAGATCCTCTAATGCCCTAGACATGAGCCCACCATTAAACAAATGTGACATGCCCCTCAAATTAGTTGTAAAAAATTCCTCTTTACTAGTTCGGACCTTTGAAGGCAATCCCACTTTAAAAAAAGAAAAGTCACCAGCATATTTTACAACGCTAATACATTTCCAGCATACAGGATGAGATGTCACTGACATAAGATTGAGGAAGATGTAGCTTCGTTTTATCAGTTCGCTTGGTCTGAGGTGGCAAAATAAACTCTGGCGAAAGAGGTAACGTTCAGTAAAATTCGCATCTTAGTGAATTTGCGGAGTAACGACCTTTCGTCAGAGAAAAAAGTAGCCTGGCTATAGGGTGAGAACGATCATTAGCATCAATCTCGTTCTCTAGTTAGTGGATTGGCAATGTCCCTGCAGATGGGATTTCTTGCGAAATGACGCTAGAGTCTGCCACTTTTTCCCTTTAGTGAATCTGCCCCATAGAGTCTGATAGAGAAAAATAAAGATATTGTTACTGCATGGATTATGTCAAGCCAAAAACTGATTGGAGGTTAATTTAGGTAAGAGTTGTTTTCTTTAAAGGAAATGCAGTCTTTACTTGGGGTGACAAAAGTTAAGCACCCCCCAAATGATTGTATATACTAACCTCACACCCTGTGCCAAATCTCCTATCAGCAAAAAACTGCACTGGTCCGAGGGTTCTTTCAGCGAGCACCACAGAATGATTTTCTTCCTGCTTCTTTTTCCTGCTCATGGCTGTGCATGCGCAGTAACGCAAAAAGCCAAACTTAAAGAAGCCGGCTATTTCGTTCTACTGTGCATGCGTTTCCCCCTGGGAAATTTGAAGAAAGAAGCTGATTGCTCCGTGGTGCTCGGCGGAAGAACCCCCGGACCAGTGCAGTTTTCTCCTGATAGGAGCACTGGCCCGGGGTGTGAGGTAAGTATATATAATCATTTGGGGGTGCCTAACTTTTGGCACCCCCAAATGTTACGTTTTTAAAAAAAATCCAGATCCCAAGCAACCTGGATCATATTGCCACAACTGTACTACAATTCTTTTAGCTGACTACTGAGGTACTGAGATAATGTATTACTCAGACGCCTCACTTAAAACCTGAAACATCTGAAGATGATTCAAATGACACTTAGGGGCACATTTACTTAGCTCGAGTGAAGGATTAGAATAAAAAATACTTTGAATTTTGAAGTATTTTTTTGGCTACTTCGACCATCGAATTGGCTACTTCGCCTACGACTTCGAATTGAACGATTCAAACTAAAAATCGTTCGACTATTGGATAGTCGAAGTACTGTCTCTTTAAAAAAAACTTCTACCACCCACTTCGCCACCTAAAACCTACCGAGCACCAATGTTAGCCTATGGGGAAGGTCCCCATATGCTTTCCAAGCTTTTTTTGATCGAAGGAAAATCGTTCGATCAATGGATTAAAATCGGTCGAATCGGTCGATTCTAAGGATTTAATCGTTCGATCGAACGATTTTCCTTCGATTGTTCGAACAAAGGAAATGCGGTAAATCCTTCGACTTCGATTGACGGTCGAATATCGAGGGTTAATTAACCCTCGATATTCAACCAATAGTAAATGTGCCCCTTACTGTATGTTTCAGATGATGCATTATGCATAGGGAAGTGTATATACAGTATATATATATATATATATATATATATATATATATATATATATATATATATATATATATACACACACACTCACACATATTTATGTAAATATATATATTAGCAAGCAATATATTCAGTCAATATATTGCTTGCAACTTTTCAACTTCACCACAAGAAAGCTTCTAAAATACCTATTCAGTTTCTCAGTAAAGAAAGCCTACCATCTAGTGGACACTAGGCTTGTATCCTTTGAAACTGCAAATACAACAAAACATATTGATTTTGTTACAGTTTATACCTTCAGTCCTTTGAAAATATTATAGAGTATAACTAAAGTTTTGATAATCCGGTGTGACCTTATTGCCCTGTGCATTTATGCAGATTGCTGTTGTGTGATGTTGTGGTGCAAACGTGTGCATCGTTCACAATTACAAGGAAATTACAAGCTCTATTGTGCAGCTAAAAATTTGGCAGAAATAGAATGAGCAGGCCAGACTGCTTACCAATAAATAACAGGCATTTTATATTGGAGGAAAAAGGCTGTACAACTGTTAAGATATAATAAAAATTTTGACCATCACAGAACTTGTGTGGGGTAGTAACAATTTGTTGACCTATGCCACCCTGCCCTCGCCCAATCATGGGCATGGGCACTGCACTGAAATTCTATTCTAGGGCATTATGTATAAGGTTGGACTGCATTCTACATGCTTGAATTATTGAGTCATTTGACTATGAAACAAATAATTGAGATATATAGCTTTACTTATCCTCCCCAAACCAACAATTGCTCTCTGCCTGTGCCTGCACCACTACTGTGTGAGGAAGCAAATGAATGTCTCCTCCAAATAATGCAGGATTTTCTCTAGAATATAAATGTGTGTCCCTCTCAGGCTGGTGCCACATGTAGCTGTCTACCGCCACTCGCTTGTGAATAAAAAAATGCATGTTTTCGTGCCAAAATCTGCTCCATATGTATACACCCAGGCTGACACAGTGCCTGTCAGTGCGGATTCCAGCAGTTTGGTTGTTTCTCACTAGTCTGTAAAGCCAAGTGTGTAAGACAAGTTTTTACTGGTAATGACATTGAATCTGATGGACTGGCTCTCCTGCTAGTATGAGCCCAAGGCGTTGATTTGCTTGTACAGTGGATAAGATGGCTGCATTGGCTCAGAGTTTTTAATCCCATAGTTTCCACTTGTATTAACGATTCCAGTCTCTAATTTGCCACCAAAATATTTCTAAACTATTACTTGTGATACATTTACCTACTTGACACCCCCCCCAAATAAATTACCTGATATAGTATTCAATTGAGGCTATGGGGCAAATTTACTAAAGGGCAAAGTGGCTAACGCTAGCGAAAATTCACCAGCGTGACGCCATTTTGCCAATTTACTAACGGGTGCTGGCATAAATTCGACAGAATTCCCCTTGACAAAGGCTTTAGTGCCGAAACATTGGGGTGTTTTCATTTTGGCAAGTGTATCTGCTCCCTGTGGTTTGTCTCTTTTTGCCTTGATCTTGTTATTTGGTGGTATGTATATATTTCTGCTAATACTGTTGTATTTGATATACCAGCCTGTCTGATGTGAAAAGTTTTTTTTTTGCCATTTCCTATAACATAATTTTTTTTTAATACCAGCTTTGTCTATTAAGTCTCATTGAGTGTGCAACCCCTCTCCATTTCTATATACAGCCAAAGGTTTAAACAGCCAACCAGTAGGTAAACCTGAAAATTTTGGGGCCGGCCAATAACATTCAATTGAGACTATGGGGCAAATTTACTAAAGGGCGAAGTGAAAATTCACCAGCGTGATGTAATTTTGCCACTTTGCCGCTTAACTAACGGGTGCTGGCATAAATTCGCTAGCGAAGTGGACCTACTCTAGCGCTACTTCGCACACTTACGCCAGACGAAGCTGTGCTATGGTGAAGGGACCTAACTACGCTTATTCACTAAGATGCGGATTTTCATGAACGTTACCTCTTGCGCCAGACTTCACTTTGCCACCTCAGACCAGGCAAAGTGCAATAGAGTAGATAGGGATTGCTCCAAAAAAAGTTTTACATTTTTCCCGAGTGCCAAAAAACGCTGTCGTCTTTTACTTTTTAAGGGTGATAGAGCGAAATTTTTTTAGGGTACCCTCCTTCCCCCTACATTTGATAACATATGGCACCTCAACTATACTGTGGGCACATGTGTAGGGCATTAGAAAACATTTATTAAGGTTCCCTGGCCTTGTGTAGTGCAATGTGTTTTCTGCTGCATATACGGCCATTGTACTTTAACTGCACGCCGTATGCAAATTTCCGATCGCTAGCGTAACTTTAAACCGCTGATTGTAACATCGCTAGTGCAACTTCGCAAACGATCGGTAACTTGTGTGCAACTTCGGATCTTTGTGAATTTGTGCAGCCCTGGCGAATCTACGCCTGGCAAAGTGCGGCGAAGCCATGCTGGCGCAACTTCGAAGGTAAGTAAATTTGCCCCTGAGTCAGTTTACAAGAGAAAGGCTAAGACACTTTCTCATAAAATTAAGATATAATTTACTGTTAGCCTACACTGGTGTGTTTGTAGTGTGGATACAATAGATGAAAACATATTTGAGCATCGCATCAACAAAGCCACAATTAGAATTATCATTGCAGTAAATTTAACCAGCTCCCAATTTTTTGGTTTTATTTTTGGTAAACTGGGAGAACTGGATTTATTGATCAACCTGTCAAATTTAGGGTGAGAAGTTAATCTGTTAATTAATTTAAGCTATAAATATGGTAAGAACTTGATCATGGCTGCTTGTCAGCAAAGCATAGCATAGCATACAAACTCCTGCTATCATTCAAAGTCCTTTGTTCATCTGCTCTACATTTTCGCCTTTCATTCTCTGTATGTTAGCAGCGGTCTCCTCTGCTCCTCTTAAAGCCACCATCTTTTTACACCCACTGCTATATCTCTTCTGAAACCTTTCTACCTTCCAACTCCTTACCTTTGGAATTCTATCCCTGATTTTTCACATAGCAAACACTCTCTAAATCTAAAGATCCTACCTTTTGGAGCACTAGAACATACCGTATGTGAGTGTATAGATTGGGTTGTACAAGTATATGTATATTTGCACACTGGAGATCATTTAGACTAGTTGAACTTGAACTTTTTCAAATCAAATTAACTACACAACTACTGTATATTTTAACTATAATCGGTGCCACTTGTCAATGCCTAGATATGCACCTGTATCTCCTAAAGCTAATATCATATGATAAAGACTGCGTGGCAGATTTCTTTATGACTATATAAAAAAACCAAACAGTTGTTTAGCTAGAAATGAGGATACATTTGAACCCTTGGATAATAATATAGAATACTTTACCTTAATGTTTACCTTAAGCTGCATGATATGAATTCAACAGAGCAACGAGCACCAAGTATAAAATAGTTCACACTGGCACCTTAAAGAAGAAGTAAAGCCTAACGAAAGACGTAGCTAGAAATGTTGTAAGTTATGTGCTTCTGTACCAGCACAAGGCAACCACAGCCCTTTAGCAGGGAAGATCTGTGTCTCCAAAAATGCCCCAGTAGCTCCCCGGCTTCTTTTCTGCTGATTCACTGCACATGCTCTGTGCTGCTGTCACTTACTGAGCTTAGGGACCCACTCACAATATACAGTTCACAGAGAATATAAATGTCACAGTATAAGGCTGATCAGTAATTGATACAGGTATTTAACAGGCTCAAAAAACTGCAGAAACTGTGCTGCACGGTTTATTTACACGACGTATTTCGAGCTGCTTGGCTCTTCTTCAAAAAGAGCCAAGCAGCTCGAAACATGTGTTGTTTATTTCCACCATTCTTAACTCTTTTACATTGGCATGAGCTTCAGTTGGGACAGAAGCAAGTGGAACAGGCATCAGGGTCGTGCAACTGGTACATTTTTCCCATTTGTAATACAGGTATTTACTACATGGCAGCACAGAAACCAATGTAATATGCATCCGAATTTAATAATCAGCCTTGAAGCATCAGCTTATATTACAGACCAACCTCATTTTCTGCTTGATAATTTGCAACAACCCCTAAAATGAGCTTCTCAACAGCTGCTCAGAGCCCACTGAGCATGTGAGTGTCACAGACACTTTCCAGGATGGTGACCCCCTGTGACAAGTTTGAAGTCCTGGATCATTGATGCTATTGACAAGCTGAAACTTAAGGCTGGTGCAATAAGTTCAGTATATAAAATATGACATTTCTAGCCATATTCATTTTTAGAGTTTAAAAAAATACAATAAATGGATTTTGTCTTTTTAATTATTCCAAATTCACCTAGTAAATAAACTGATCTTCACATTTGCTTACCTATACTGCCTCTCACAAAACACTTGCATATGAGTGAACAGTTTATAAGTGATCCAGAAAGTATTGAGCCTAAGAGATCGCTTCAGTACTAGTAATAACCCCCCTAAAGTCAACCATAGTTGAACAGCTCTCCGGTTACTTCCAGCGTTCCAAATAGCAAGAACTGAAAGATGAACTACGTGGAGACATCTCAGAGATCAGATCAGAGATCCCCGAGTACCAAGCATCGCTACTAAGAAAATAAAGCACAACTTACATCCCTTGTTTGTCAAGAGAATGACGTGTTTGCCATCATTTCCTATTACACTAGCCGGCATAGTCGTCATCAGTCGGCGCGCCATAGCCGAGACTCCGCCCACAGTCTCCCCCTGAGAGCTCGCGGGAAGTGGTCGGAGAGGTGAGTTGTATAGGGAACCTATTAAATGTTCTTTTAGCTTGCTGTAAAGGCAATGAATACCTAGGACAACTAATTGGCACGGGTTCCAAGGAAAAGCAATGTCGAGTGAACAACCGGCAGTGGTGCTATTGTTTATGGGCTAGTAACAGTAAGCATATCCAGAAGAAAATCAGACAAAGCAGTAGCTAGCTACAATTCTTTCACGTCTAAGTATTTAATATGCAAATAGCCTATTGCATATTCTATAGTGTTAGGCAACATATTTGTAGCTATTAGAAAGAGAAAAAATGTCTATTGATATCACAGTTGTGGAATCTATCAGTTAATAGTTCAAAGACAACAAAACAATGACTTAAAAGAGAACTAAATCTTAACTAAAGAAGTAGACTAGAAATGTTTTACATTATATTTTGGGCGTCTGTGCCAGCCAAAGGCAACCACAGCCCTTTAGCAGGAAAGATCTGTGTCTCCAAAGATGCCCCAGTAGCTCCCCATCTTCTTTTTTGCTGTTTCACTCTGTGCTGCTGTCACCGCCTGAGCTTAGGGACCTACTCACAATATACAATGTACACCGAATAGACTGATTAGTAATTCATACAGATAATTACTATATGGCAGCTCAGAAACCAGTTCCATTAGCATCAGAATTTAATAATCAGCATTGTAGCATCAACTTATATTACAGACAAACCTCATTTTCTGCTTGTAAATTTGCGATGACCCCTAAGCTTCGCTTCTCAACAGCTGCTCAGAGCACACTCAAGTGTCTCAGACACTTTCCAAGATGGTGACCCCATGTAAAACATTTGAAATCCTGGATCATTGCTGCTATTGAAATGCTGAAACTTTAGGCTGGTATAATCAGTTCAGTATGTGAAATATGGAATGTTTAACTATATTCATTTTCAGGGTTTAGTTCTCCTTTAAAGCAAGTCATGACAGCATATGCCTGCAAAGCAGCATCAAAGCAAGCTTTGCTACCTCATGTCATGTTGTTGTTGATGATCATAGTCCTGAATGTGGTATTATGTAAAAATTAATGTTGAATGTCTTCAGAAATGCCCTGTGTCCAATGAATGCCATCTTAGATTCTTGATTCAGGTGTAGTTCATAAAGTGCTTCCCATTTATCAATGTAACTGATGTGCTTCTATTTGTTGTATGACATTGCCATCAAACAGTTGGGCAGTAGTTTGCAATTCTGGGATTTGCAGCCTGCCAATGCCTCTCTATGTCCCCATAGTTCTCTTTTAGTAACTGGTATTGGAGCTACCTACATGCCAAAGGTCCAGAATGGGCAACTTGTTTATACAGTTTGGCCACACTCTGAGATACTCTCAATGGTAAAAGGTCTGCATAATATGAATTTGGTGGGTAGACAAGTTACTTTCCGTTACATCCATTTTTTGACACCAGTAAAAACGAGACTGCACCAACAGAAATGGAGATGCATATTCCCAATTTAAGCCCTGTTAAAATGTGTCCCAACTGACCCTTTTGTCATAAGACCTTAGTGGTTTAGTGGGGCAGACCTGTGGATAAGCACATTAATTAAATTGTGCCATGACTTTTTGAAGAATTTACACAGACCCTCAACTGTGAGTATTGTCAATATGTCTGCCAATATAATTGCTGCAAGGACCTAGGCGTTTTTATATCATACCAGAAATATCTGATATGCTATAAGCCATATACTATTAGATGACATATCTAGCATTGAATTCATATTTTAGTATCTATGTACTGGTATAAAAGCTTTTATGTGGAATGCTTGGGACCTGAGATTTTTCAGATAGGTATCTTTCTGTAAGATCTGTTTCCGTAAAATAATTTAAACATCAAATTAAGCCAAAAGGACTGTCTTGCCACCAATATAGATTAATGCTGCTTTGTTACCATCAAGTAAAATACACTTTTTATTATTACAGAGAAAAAGGAAATCATTTTTAAAAATTAGAATTATATGTGTAAAATGTACTCTATAGGAGATGGCCTTCCTGTAATTGTGTTCTGGATAATAAGGGTTTCCAGATAAGTGATCCTATTACTTGTAATATTATGTTGTGTAGGCCCAGAGCAAACACATTCTTTGAAACCTTCTAAACCCTCTAGTGTTTTTTGTATGACCCACCAGATATATCTTGTACAGCCTTGATTTTAATTTCCCTGGATTCCAGGCTAAACTTGTACATTTTCAGATAATCTAAATTCATAGAAAATTGTCTGCATATCTACATGTATATTTATAAACAAATAAGGTTTTCCTGATGTAAAATACAGTATGGGATCTAATATAAATGTTTAAATTGTAGAAAGATGATAAAATCCAACTCAATCTTTACTTTGGTGCCCCACAAACCTGAAGTGCTTAACCTTCACTGCTTCAATGAAAGTTCAGTTGCTCTAGTCTAAAGGAGTGGCCTCTGGTTCTTTCATCTTTTCTATGGGGAAAAAAGATCCCACACTATACATCAATAATGTCCTCTAATGCACCATTAAAAGTAATGTTGATCCACATTAAGGTTTAATGTTTACTTAATATGTTTAATAATATATTGGCTCCTCTGTTGTGTAGTAAAAGTCTATGTTAAATACTCCTTTGCTGCACATACTACACAACAATGTCAGGGCACATTTCCTGGCTTTAATTTTAGAAGAAATGTCAAACACCACTTTTGAAATTATATCGGGCACCTTGCTAGATAAGGAAATGTCAGAAAAATATTGGTTTGAAAGCCTGAATGATATGAAAAATATCAGCAATGAAGTGATAATTAAAAAAAGCAAAATTATAATTTTAGATTATAAAAATTATATTAGATTGGAGGACATGCAAACACAAAAACAGAATGTTGGTAAATATAATTCTAATCAACTTTCCAATAAATAAACTATTGTATTAATTTTATAAATATTGTCTGCTGGTTCTGACTCAATGAAGCAATTTAATGTTTACATGATTTTCTAGTAGACATAAGGCATGAAGATCCAAATTCCGGAAAGATAAGTTATCTGGAAAACCCCAGGTCCCGAGCATTCTGCATAACAGATCCCATACCTGTATAAAGTTTTGTCAATTGCATTTTTTTTTCAAAACCACCCCACTCTTTAATTAAACATAGTGTCATATTTTCAAATTCAGGTCTGAAACTATGTCAGCATTTAATCTGGAACGCTTCCGTTTTGATAAGAGCAAGAAAATCGATACTGCTTTTGGTGAAAAGGGTTCATCAAGTCGGCCAAGCACACCAGTTTCTCATCTGGAGGAAAATGGTATGTGACTTTAGCCTCTTTCTTTATTATTGTAGTAATCGTTTTAATATTTAATACAGTATAACTTTATAACTGTATTTTTTTTTTTGTATTTTATTTATTTTTTATGGTTTGCCTCTTTTGAGAATAGGCTGTGACTGTTTCTGAAATATCTTATTGCCTCGCAATGAAATACCTATATGACCATTACTATCAAAGAAGAGTTGACTTTCATGTTAATATGAGACTTCATTTGAAGCTGCAGTATTTTAAAGTGCTAGCTTTGATTAATGAATCAATTTAACTAGTGTTGCTAGTAAGTCATAAGGCTTAAAGGAACAGTAACACCAAAAAATAAAAGCATTTTGAACGAATTAAACTATAATAGACTGTTCCCCAGCATTGGTAAAAGTTATGAGTTTGCTTTAGAGTCATGACTATAGTTTATATAAATAGGCTGCCATGGGGGCAGCCATTTAGGCTGAAAAAAGAGAAAAGACACAGGTTATTTAGCAGAGATCTGTAATAGAATACAATGGTATTCTGCAGATTACATCTGTTATCTGCTATGTAACCTGATCCTTGAATGGCCGCCACATGGAACACAGCAGCTTGTTTATATTTATATAAACTATAAGGGTAGGGACACACTGGGCGATTTGGGGAGATTTAGTCGCCTGGCGACTAATCGCCGCGACTTTCCACGACCAATCTTCCCCGAATGCCTCTGGATAAAATGAAAAATCGCCTGCGCTAATCACACGCGGCGATTTGTTTTCCGAAGTCGCCCGAAGTTTCCTCGTGAGGCAACTTCGGGCGATTTCGGAAAACGAATCGCCGTGTGTGATTAGCGCCGGCGACTTTTCATTTTATCCAGGCGCAGAGTGAGGGGAGGCATTCGGGGAGAAAAGTCGCTGCGATTAGTCGCCAGGCGACTAAATCTCCCCAAATCGCCCAGTGTGTCCCTACCCTAATGGAGTTTCTGAAGAAAACACACCAGTTTTACCAGTGCAGGGAAACCGTACATTATATTTTCATTACTTTAAAGTACTTTAATTGTTTGATGTTACTGTTCCTTTAAGGTCAGATGAATCTGTGTTATGACTTATGATGAAGTATAAATGAGAATTCTTTGCAGATATTTTAAAGGGGTTTTTCACCTTCAAAACACTTTTTTTCAGTTCAGTTGTTTGTACATTGTTCATCAAAAATAAATACTTAAATACTCATTATTAAAATGATACTGACATTAAAAAAATAATGTTAATATTAATGTATGTTAAAAGTTACATATAGCTCATGTTGATAATTTTTCAAGCTGTTTTGTTTCACGTAATTGCTTACTTGAAGATCCTAAACCTGAGTGTTTTGCCAACCTGACTGTCCCTTCTCAACCTGTCAGAATACAATGGACTACTGCTACAAAAATATGTCAGCCTCGTTCTAGAGGAACATTAGCGATCAGACAGGGCATTGATAAATGCATCTATGACGAAATTAGAAATGGCACGCAAAGACAATGTTATAATAGATGGTGTCAGTATCTCTCTTAAGGTGTCCTCAGCAGATCTTTTGATCCTGTTAGGCTAGCTTCTACACCAATAATAATAACGCTCAAGAACTGCAATCTATAAGGCCAGTCTCAAGGGCCAAAGTCTTATAGCCCCCAGTCCACAAGGACCCAAATATCAAGTTACAAAAAAATTATACTCCAAAATGTTCTATTCAAATTAAAAATCAATATTTGTATTAAATACAAAATTTCAAAAAGTAGGCATACAGACCCATTGATGTTCTGCAAATTTTTGTACGTCAATACTTTGTGATTTCCTATAAAGATAATGTAACCAGCTATTCTTTATTTTTTTATGCATTTGATTTTTTTTCTCTGTGATTCTCTTGTGTTTTCATGTTTGGAGGCATGGTGCTTCAGGTTACTAAGAAACAAAAGAAAATCCCCAGGTCCCAAGCAATCCAGATCTATTACATATTACTTAACTTTTTTATATTGTTTACATTCTTGCTATTTGTTACCTGTTCCATAAATAGTGGTCATTTCTTTGACTTTCTGCAGTGACCAGCATCCCTGAGACCCCTGAAGCTAAGAGGACAAGTACCCCATCACTCTTTAAAAAAGATAAAGGGGTTGGTTTTATGGATTCAGATTCCGAAAATGAAGATCATCAGAGCAAATCAATCTTAGGTTCTACACACTGGAAATCACATCCAAGGGAGGAGTAAGTAAGATGAATGTCCTAGCATTGGTAAAGCATTCATAAAATATACTAATAGTGTGCAGATAGTAAGGTGTACATTTCACCCTTACCCAGCCTTCTTATATATTTTCTTAAGCACTTTTGCATTGCTTTTAGCTTATATTGTTTATTGGGCTGCAGTATTTAGTAGAACCCTCTTAACTCCCTCTCTCTTTTTTTGAGCAAGTGGTATTCACATTTACACACAAGCTACAATCCTTTGTTCTCTCTCCTGCCTTATATCTAATGTGCCTGCACTTTTTGAATAACTTCAAACTGTATCACCTTCATATGCAAAGAATAGCCATTTCCAACTATATTTTCATTTTATTTTAGGTTTGAATTTCTTCCAGGTTCTAATATATGGTGCCATTGGTTTTATTTGTGCTTTTTATGTATTTTCACCTGTGAACCAACAATTCAGTTTTCCCTGAGATCTTTATCAAGGTTGGCTCTTGATAATAGTCTCAGAGAAGACTGAAACATTCGATCACTAAATAAACACATTTTTATTAGTATGAGACATTTGTAAGTGCCTTGGTTTGCAGTTATATAAAATATCTCTGCTAAATGTACCCAGGTAATTTTACTTTATAGTGACTGTAGCTAGCTTGGACATAGATTCATCATCTGTTACCTTCTTACTGTTTGTGGTAAAAGTGTATGGCAAAGTGACTTGAAGGGATCAGTGTTGATTGATGTAAAAACAACATTTAAATCCTCTCTGTTTCATTGGCTGTAACTTCCAAGAGGGTAAACACTTATTCACATTAGTATTTGCTTGAGTATGAATGTTATTAAGTATAACAATGGGCACACAGGCACCTCTAATTGTGTTCCAGGGCAGTGGCACTTTTGGGTGTTCCGCTGCACTAAAATACAGGAATTACCTGGTCCCAAATGCTGCATGACCAGTTCTGTATTACAGTGTACTCCTGTCTGCACAGGTCGATTATCTGGGCTCAATTAAGCCACAGCAATTGGCGATGGCCATGTATAATTGCCCTTAGTAACTGAATATTAAAGTTGTAAAAGGCACGTATTCTCAGAATGCAGACACTGGCCGATGTGATGGTTTGTGTTAAAGGCAATATATATCAGTGAGTGACAAGTAAAAATAGTAATTAAATATTAAAGTAGTAAAAGGAACTGATTCTCAGAATGCAGACCCTGGCTGATGTGATGGTTTGTGTTAAAGGAAATATTTATCAGTGAGTGACAAGTAAAAATAGAACTGTCCACAAAATTCACTGAAAACCGTGGATAAACCTGTTCATTTTGAATTTTTACTCTTTGATAAATATTAGTTTATGTTTGTGTATTAGCGTGTGCACCTTTCTCCACCTTACTAACTAATATGTGAGCAAGTTATGGATTGCATATTTGATGACCTGAAACCTATTTTAATTAGGGGTTCATGTGAAAATACACGTCCGGTCCATGGGGGGCAGGAGGGAAGAATTGCCGCTGCTTTTTTTGCAGATTTCCGTTGCAGAAAAATTTCACAAAACCCACAGTGGATCTTTTAAGCAATGGTTAGAGTTATGTGTATGTGTTTACTACATGTAGGATTTATTAATCAAGTTTAGCAATAAAATGCAATGAAAATGCAAATAATTCTACATTAAAGGGTTGCTTTTGCTGCAAAAAGGTACAGGTATGGGACCTGTTATCCAGAATGCTCGGGACCTGGGGTTTTCTGGATAACGGATCTTTCCGTAATTTGGGTCTTCATGCCTTAAGTCTACTAGCAATTAATGTAAACATTAAATAAACCCAATAGGCTGGTTTTGTTTCCAATAAGGATTAATTATATCTTAGTTCGGATCAAGTACAAGCTACTGTTTTATTATTACAGAGAAAAAGGAAAACATTTTTAAAAATTTGGATTATTTGGATAAAATGGATCCATTCCATTCGGAGCTTTCTGGATATCTGGTTTCCGGATAAGGGATCCTATACCTGTACCTTTTATTAAAATTCTAGTTAGACTTTGACAGTGCTCTAATATTTCCTAAAACATTTTTGATATCTTTATTTTAAAAGTTGATTGGTTTGTTGTGTTTCAAGCAGAGCTATTCTTCATACACATAGATAAACTAGAAAACCCAGACTTGGTAAATTAAGCTTTCAGATATAGGGTTACTTAACATGTAAGACAGTGTATCTATATTTTATCCAGACCGGATGATGATATAGTTCCCACTGCAAAAGTGAAAACTTTTTGAAAATTGCACAGTATGGGCTTTTTAAACCAAAAGACTTTTAACCAAATTTAACAAATAAGGTTGTTTATCTGGGAAGTTAAATTTATAAAGTAAAAAAATTGCTCCATTAATATTAGATCATCCTACAGTAAAATTCAATAATTCCTTGCATTTTCATTTTTGCATATTCCAAATTCTAAAGGGGTTAAAGAGAAGGTTCCTAAACATTTTATATGGTAACAAAAACCATACACTGTTGAGACAAACCTAAACAATGCCTCCCTTAAATCTAATGTGGTCATGCTAATGATAACCAAATCAATAATAAGCATGATTATAAAGGATAGCTGTGACTCTTTGGTTACTGCTCATTTGACACTTAAATGTTCACCTCTTGGTGTCCCTAGGAAGCCCTGTCACTACACAGCTGTTACAGTCAGACAGCTGTAAGATAGCTTTTGAAGAAGAAAAGTTGGTACTCCTGCTGGGAGAGTTTCACATGACATTTTGTTTGTCTCTCCACACAGAGAATCACTCAACTGAATCAAATGGGGACGCTATGCAATGCATTTATTTTAACTATAGACTGTGTCCTTCCTTTTCTTTCTGTGCTCAGTCTGTGCTCGAAAGGGGCTAATAAAATACCCCTTCTTCCTAACACATTAGGTAAACATCTGATGATTGAGGATATCTGTGATTCTTAGTATGCTTAACTAGTAAATACATAGTATGTTAACTTGTATGCAATCTATTTGTCTTTCCCTTTTTTTATAGTGCGGCAACATCTGATGCAATTATTGTTTTTCACATGCAATTTGTTATGTTTCATCTGAGTAGCATCATGCTCTTTGTCACCCTTGTTGATATCCCTGCACTCACGACAGATTGTTGCACATTTCAACATACTTGCCTCTGAATCCGTAGCATTTAAAATGTGAAAAGTGGTTAAAGGTCCCACAGCATTTCTTAAGTAAGCAGACCTTGTATGTTACGAAAGGAAACAAGTAAAAAGGATGCCAAGTCATTACTCAGCCTTTCCAACTTTAATCCTCATAAGCTGATGTTTTTGCTAAATAGGGCAGGTTCCCAAAAATAACTTTCATGTACAGCTCTTAATCTAAGTGACTCCTACTGTAGGCATCAGACATCTATCTGATAGAATGCCTCCAACTCTCAAAATGGTACCTAAGCTTTTCGAAAAGTCTGCCAAGGAAGTACAGGCATAAACCTTCTCCGCCATTATCCTATATAATAAAGTTGAAGTGTCTCTGCGTCCAGTCCCTGTGTCTGTGGTATTGCGCTACTGCGCATGTGCCCCACGGACCGTCTCTGGCGACATGTTCTAGCGCCCGTTAATTTAACGGGCTTAATGTCTAGTTTCTTATAAGTGGAGAAATTCGCTATGAGCCAGTTAGAAGCTTCATATATTCTATTACCATACAGAGCCAGACAGAAGAAAAGTTAGCAATTGATATACTATTAAGATCTACTGCCAGCATGTTGATTTTATTCTGTTATGGCTGGAAATTGACATAGCTGCAGAAATGTATGTGTTATATGCAAACTATACCTTTAAAGGGGGGTGGTTCACCTTCCAACAACTAGTTGTTTTCAGATAGATCACCAGAAGTAATGACTTTTTCCAATGACTTTCTATTTTCCATGTGTGACGGTTTTTGTAATATTGAAGTGTAAAGTGTAATTTTTCACCTTCTGAAGCAGCTGTTGGAGGGGAGTTCGCTGACCCTGTAAACTGTTCTAAATGGATACATTTAGTTGATACATTTCTTATTTGTCCCTGCTGAGCAGAATCTCTGGGTTTTATTACAGGCAGCTGTTAGAATTGATGCAATAGTTGCTAATACTCCAGAGATGCTGCTGAGAAATGTATCCACTAAATATTGCAAAATTGTTACAGTTTAGAATCTGCACCTGAATTACTGAGCTGCCAAATTCAACCAGAGACATGAACATAAAACTTTAAACTTAGATTTTGGAAAAACAGTAAGAAATAAATAATGTACAGTAATTGAAAAAAGTCTGTATTTCTGGGGAACAATCGAAAAACAACTGAATTGAAAAAAAAGTGTTTTGAAGGTGAACAACCCATTTAAAAGAGAAGGAAAGCTGACCGACTTCAGCTGATGCTGTACCGAAAGCTGCACAGAAGATAAGATATTCCTGTAAAATACCCCACTTACAAATATTCTCCAATATAGGAGGTTAAGAGACCCCTAAAGTAAACTGGCTTCTTTTTGCTTTGCATACAAACGAGGAGAGGTGCTTCTCCCTTGAAATGCTATTCAGTATTGATGTATATGCACTTTTATGATAAAGTTCTGCAGAATATGTTTAGAAGTACTTGTTAGTTAGAATAGTAATATTTTGTGTATCAAAAATTTTTCCCCATACACTAAATTTGTGGTTACCTGACTTAATTTCATGTTCTTTACATCATCATCATTTACTCTTGCCTAACAACTGTTTGTTTATAGAAATGGCACATCTGATTCTGTAACTGATGATTCTGCGGATGAATATCTTCAGGTTAAAAGACCACCAGCCTCTACTTCTCAGGAAATGGATGGATCGAAATATAAGAAACTCCAAAGCCTTAAGGAAATTTTCCCTAAACAGAACAATGAAGAGCTGTTGCAAGTAATGATTAGTTCTAAACCTGATTTAGTTCTTATATTCTTCTAATTAGACCTTTTTTTTTTTTTAACAAAAAATATAAAACTATGATTTTATAGTGGAACTGTCACAATTAAATCTAATTTTAATGTTTGACAATGTATTAAAAATTATAATTTGCCATAATTACATATTTTGACCCTATATGAACTAAATATAATACATTTAAAAGTATTATGACACATCTTTAATACCAGCACCAAAGCAGTAGGTAGTCTCTGAACTAGTCTATCTGAACCTAAAAAAATCATATCTTTGTTGTCCCTTGAAAAGAAACTTGGAATATAAGGATATAAGACTAATATGCAAATGTACGTTTTACATTGTCTTTAATTGGGAATGCTTAAAATAAGTGGAGCACTTCTTATGCTTATAAAAGAAATGAATAGCAATTTCTACTTTTTATTGGAAATATTTTGCAGTGTGGCTTGAAAAGATCACAGTGACATTTTTGCTATTTAAAAGCATTACAATTGTGAAAAGTATTTTGAAATAACTAATTCCATTTGAAACACTTCCTAGCTTATGAAAACATTTTGCAGTCACGTCTAAACCTCTTTCTGCTCTTTTCTACACTTTTTGACAAGGCAGTAGCTATACATTAGAGGTTTAACATTTCTAAAGACTATATTTAACCCTTTAACTGCCAAGCACGTATGTGCTGACAGGAAAATGATTTGATTGCCAAGCATGTAGTACTTATGTGCTGCGCAGTCCAGGGTTGCCTTGCTGCACTAGCTGCTTTTGCCACTATGCAGGCGAGTCTGCTGCACCCCTAACCCCTTAGGCAATGAACCAAGGGGACTGCCCCCACCCACATAAATGGTAAGTGCCCTTTCTTTACTCCTTTGCAGACATTTACACACACACACATACACGCATGCAGGTATCTTTTTTTTGTGCCTTTTTTTTCTTTTATACATTTTTGTACACTTTTGCACACTTTTGCACATATTTACACATTAACATACACATATGCACAATTTGTAAAGCTCCACACACATGCATACACAAGCCCACACATCCTTTTTTTTTTTTTTACTTTTTGTTTTGTTTTGTTTTTTAGTAATTAATTTTATAATTTTGCCTCTTATTCCCCCTAAAAAAGCATTCAGACCACTAACCACGCTGTTGTATCATTGATTTGCCTGCTTGTATTTAATTTTTGTAATTTTATTACGGTTTTATGCTTGCATTGTTGTTCTTTACATTTTTTTTTGGCATTGTTTTGCAGTTTGATCATTTGGAGTAGAAACACATCTTTTTGGTAATTTTGTAATTGTCAGAATGTGTACTTTCTAGTAATATATGCTTTTTGGTGGTCTTTGTTCTGTTCTGGCTGTATTCACAGAAGGCGAATTTGCGGCTGAGAAAATGCATATACGCTATTTTCATTTGGGGTCCGCATATGCCACCTGCTTTGATATATCTATGCATATTGGGCATCAAACTGTTCAGTACACCCTTGGTGTTTATATTTAGGGTGTTTTACCATTGTTTGTAAGAGCTTGAGTGAAATAAATGCAGCAAATTGCAATATTTTGATGTGATATTCAGAAATGGCATAAAAACTGCTGCCTTTAGTGTAGTTTTGCAATTTGGTAGTTTGGAGTAGAAAGACATACCCATTTTAGATTTGTCAGATTGTGTTCTTTCCAAAAATACGGTAACTGTTTTTTGTACTGTTAGGGGGTCTTGTGGCACATAATACACAATCAGGGGGCACTGTTTGTAGATGCTGAGTTGGCAGGAGAGAAAATATATATGCAGTATTTTCATTTACATGCCAGCTGGTATGTTATATCTATGAATATTGGACATCAAACTATTCAGTAGACCATTGGCATTTGTATTGAGGGTGTTTTACCATTGTATGTAAGAAGTTATATGAGATAAATATTGCAAATTTCAATATTTTTATAATTACCCATTTTGAATTCGTCAGAATGTGTACTTTCAAAAAATGTTTTTTTTTTGGAGGGTCTTTGTACTGTTGGGGAGTCTTGAGGCACATAATATGCGGTCAGGAGGTTCTGTTCACAGAAGGCTCATTGGCAGCCAAGAAAATTCATATGCACTATTTTTTTTCTTTAGGGGCCGCACATGCCACCTGCTTTGGTATATCTATGCATATTGGGCTTTAAACTGTTCAGTAGACCCTTAGGTTCATATTCTTCACAAATTAGCGTAAATGTAAGCCATTAAATAAGTATGCACAAGGTAGATTTTGGGGTCTTTACATGCTATATACTTAGATAAACCCATGCACATAGTGTATCAAACTGTTCAGAGGACCCCAGGGGTTTATATTTAGCCTGTTTTATCGTGGTACCTAATAGTATGCGGGGGATACGATGCTACAAGTTGGAAGCATTGAAGTGATTTTCGTAAATGTCACCAAAACTGCCAAATTTAGGAAAGCTTTGTGGCTTGGTGATTTGGGGTATAAAGACATACATACCCAATTTAGATTCATTCATATTTAGGGTGTTTTATCTTTATACCGAATAGTGTGTGGGAGATAAGATGCTGCAAGCTAGAAGCTTTGAGCTCATTTTTCAAAGAATTTACATTTTTTTTTTATAAAAACTGATAACTTTAGGAAAAATTGCAACTTGGTAGTTTACAAATATATATTTACCCATTTTTGATTCATCAGAATCTGTTCTTTCCAATAATGTGTAGTTTTCTATGGTAAACCTACTGTTAGAGGAATGTGGAGCAGTGCTTTAAAAAATTGGTAGTGCACTGCTTGCAGTTTTTGGCCTATACAAGTGAGAAATCTCCATAAATCTATATATATTTGGTATTTGACATAGAACTTTTCAAATCTGCTGTGTTCTTGTGCATAAAATAAATAATGTTTCTGATATATATGTTTATATTATGGGAAAAATGATTTTTTAAAAAAATTTTAGACACTATTTTAGCCAATATCTTGTTACAGAAGTGGAATTACAGAAAAGGCATATTTTGAAAGCCTAGGCTGCCCTGAAAAAATGTATATGTTGTTTTCTTGGGTAAACTAACCCCCACCCCCCAGGAAAGGCCCTTGAAGTGAAAGCATACAAAATGGTAATATATTGTCTGGTAATAAAAGTACCAAAATGGCCAAATCGGCTGGCAGTTTAAACCCCTTAAGATTATGTTCTCATATAAACCAAAGCATTCTTTCTTTTCTCTTTTAGCTAATTGAGTCAACAAGCACTCTTGATGGAGCAGTAGCTGCTGGAGTAGTATTATTTAATAAAAAAGGTATTGCAAAAATTCACAACTCTGATTTTATCATGTACAGCATGTATTGGTAATGTACAGAGTGCTGTATGTTGTCATTTTTGATCTAGATACATCATATGAACATGATACATTAATTTATTATGTCTTATTGTATTATATTATATTGTAGTATTATATATTATTAT
Source organism: Xenopus laevis (assembly GCF_017654675.1). Classification (NCBI taxonomy): domain Eukaryota; kingdom Metazoa; phylum Chordata; class Amphibia; order Anura; family Pipidae; genus Xenopus; species Xenopus laevis. The sequence goes on along the minus strand of NC_054372.1, from coordinate 65,717,304 downwards.
TATTGTTTTACGCAATTATGCATTTAAAAGCCATGATTAACAGATGATACTGTGGCAAAGAAATATAAAAAAAAATTATGTGTTGGAGGAATAAGAATTCCTTCTGGTTTAAGCTGAATGCCATTTCGAAATACTGCTTCAAAAATTGGTTGCTGATTTGAAACGTAATTAGTCCCTGGACTAATTATGTAATTAGATCAGACAGACCCCTGAGAAAGCTGCTCTATTTTGTATATGACATTTATTTTGTTCAAACATCAATGCCAGGTGATATGTGATGTAAGCAAGCAGATAGCAACAGTCCATTTAGTAGCTGAGAATGTTCTCATTGATTCATTTGAAAAAAAAATGATTTTGTAACCCATTGTGTAAAGCTGAGTCTGCGATAACATTTTTTAAATATCATTGGTTAGTCTTTTTATCAATCGGTTAGTCACATATATTAACTTGTCTTGTTAGTCATATTCTTCTATGTGTTATTTACAAAATATCTTATTTGCATAGATTTACTTTGCTTCAGAAACACTACCATAGATTATATAAATAAGATGCTGTTTATCCATTCCATGTGAAAGTAAAAAAAGCCACAAATGTGAAAATTAAAAAAGCCACAGATTACATTACTACAGCTCTGTAAAATACAGTGGGCTTAGATTGTATTGTATTATCATCTTGGAGTCTTGGGGCCTATTCGGTGTCTAGATATATCAAATATGCCAACCACAACAAATAGTTCAATCAAGGAGATGCTTATGACCTACCTGGAAATAGTCTGTGCAACAAAAATTATAAAAAAAAAAATCTTATAAATCTTATTTACACGCCACTTGATTTAAAATACCCTATCCCATAATAACAAACAAACATAGCGCATAATTAGAGAGGGTCCAGAAGCTGGTAAATGTTATGGAAAATCTCAGCTATGAGGAAAGACTGATTGGGGTTTTTTACACTGGAGAAGAGGCACTTAAGGGGTGATATGATAACTGTATAAATATATAAGGGGATCATATAATAATCTCTCTAATGCTTTATTTACTAGTAAGTCCTTCCAGTTGGCATGTGGCCACCCATTCCGATTTGAAGAAAGGAAGTTCTGGCTAAATATTCAAAAGGGGATTTTTTTTTTTTTACAGTAAGAGCCATAAAGATGTGGACTTTTCTCCCTGAGTCAGTAGTGATGGCTGATACATTAGATAGCTTTATGAAGGGGTTGGATGGCTAAAAAGCAAGGGAGGGAAGGCTGAACTTGATGGACGTGTCTTTTTTTTCAACCTAGCTTAAAGGAAAACTATACCCCCAAAATGAATACTTAAGCAAAAGTTTACATCATAATAAGTGGCATATTAGAATCTTACCAAACTGGTCTATATATATTTAAGTAAATCTTGCCCTTTTACATCTCTTGCCTTGAACCACCATTTCTTGATAGTCTCTGTGCTGCCTCAGAGATCACCTGAACAGAAATTAGGGATACACCGAATCCAGGATTCGGTTCGGGATTCGGCTTTTTTCAGCAGGATTCGGATTCGGCCGAATCCTTCTGCCTGGCCGATCTGAATCCTAATTTGCATATGCGTGACTTTGTCACAAAACAAGGAAGTAAAAAATGTTTTCCCCCTCCCACCCCTAATTTGAATATGCAAATTAGGATTCGGGTTCGGTATTCTGATGAATCTTTCGCGACGGATTCGGGGGTTCGGCCGAATCCGAAATAGTGGATTTGGTGCATCCCTACCAGAAATACTACAACTCTTAACTGTAACAGGAAGAAGTGTTGAAGCAAAAGACAGAACTTTTAATTGGCTCATGTGACCTAACAAGTATGGTTTGTTGGTATGTTTGTGTGCACAGTGAATAGTACGACCCCAGGGAGGGGCCCTTATTTGTTAAAATGGCAATTTTCTATTTATGATTACCCAATGGCACATACTACTAACAAGTGAACTCACTGCAGGCACTTGTCCTCCCCCCACACACACACCCTGTTAGAAGTGGAAACTTCATTTAACACTTGTTTTAAAAATGATCATTGTAAATATTCTAGCACAATGCTAAATGGGGGGAAAAGGTGCTAAACTAGCCAACATGCATAGTACACTGGACACTTAATTTAAGATCAGGGTTAAGCTTAACATGTACTTTACACTGTCAAATCGTAAAAAGACTTTGCAAGAGGATTCTTAGCAGCTAAATCTCAGAAGGCATCAGGGATATGTAGCCTGGAGCACAGAATCATATTATGATTTGACAGTGTAAGCTACTTGTTAAACTCAGCATTGATTTCAAATTAGGTGTTTTTGCTGTTAAATTATTATACTGCCTCAGGTGGGTCCTCTAGTGGTCAGACAGATCAAAGAAAAAAAATTATCAAAATATATTTCGGTAGTTTTTTTTTTTTTCAATTTATTGAGCGCATTATTATCTTGTCAAATCTACATACACCTGTACAACATGCAGTTTTATTTACTGTAAACTGTTTCCTTGCTATGGCTGTACAAAAAGTCATGCCATGAAAAATTAACTGTAGGGAATTCTTCACTTAGGGGCAAATTTACATAGTTAATTAACCCTCAATATTCAACTGCCGAATGTAAATCCTTTGACTTCGAATATCGAAGTCGAAGGATTTACCGCAATTCCAACGATCGAACGAGTGAAGGAAAAATCGTTAGATCGAACGATTAAATCCTTCGAATCGAACGATTTGAAGGATTTTAATCCATCGATGGAAGGATTTTCCTGCGATCAGAAAATTGTTAGGAAGCCTATGGGGACCTTCCCCATAGTAAATTATGTAAATAAGCTGCTATGGGGGCAGCCATTCAAGCTGCTGGAAAAAAATCTGAAAAAAACACAGGTTACATAGCACATAACAGAAAACCCTTCTCAATGGAATTGTGTTTTATCTGTTATCTGCTATGTAACCTGTTCCTTTTCTCCTTTTTTCAAGCTTGAATGGCTTCCCCCATAGCAACACAGCAGCTTGTATAAGTTATAGTAGTCTTGCTGAAGTAAACACTTGAGTTTTACCATTGTAGGGCAACAGAACATTATATATTTTATTACATTGATACACTTTCAGATTTTGCTATTACTGTTCCTTTAAAAACAGAGAAGTGGGAGTTGGAGTCAGGGGTATCATAAACTGAGGAGTCAGAGTTGAAGGATTTATGTACCAACTCCAAAATCACATTTGCCTTGCGTAACCCGGAAAACTCCTTTATTTACTTGAGTGTATTGGTTCCATGTCGATTTACGGACAAAACAAGTATTAACTAAAGGTGGAATAATAAACCTTTGCTAAACTTCCTTTAAACTTCATGCCTTTAAAAACTGTATTGTTATTTTTATTAGACATGTTGTTTGAACTTATGCATTGTACAACATATTCATAGAAAATCTTCCTACATGTATGTAAGGAATTTTTAGAAGGTTTTAAAGGAACAGAAACATTAAAAAATTAAAGCTTTTTTTAAGTAATTAAAGTATACCGTAATGTGCTGCTTCTCTGCTCTTGTTAAACTGGTGTCTTTATGTCAGAAGCAGTAAAGGTTTAGGACCTGCCATCCAGAATGCTCAGGACCTGGGGCTTTCCAGATAATGGATCTCTCCATAATTAGAAAATCATTTAAACAATAAATAATCTTCTGTTTAGCCATGGAGGCTTACACAGAAATCTAAAACTATTGAATTTTACAGAGCTTATCTGTTATTTGCTATGTGCCCTTTCTCCTTCTTCAGGTGGAATACATTTTTCTCTTTAATATTTACTGCATCCTCTTTTCATCTCTTAGGTTCGTCTCGAAAGAGGAAATTAGATGAAGTCCCTAAAGACAGCTCTCCAGTTCATAAAGGCATTAATGGACAAGCCACAAAGAAAACAAAAATTGCTGCAGTAAGTTGAACTTGCTTCGATGAGGAAGTGAGCAGTCAGTGTTTCAATAAATATATCCTCTTGTAGGCAATGCCTCAGAATTAACTCGGGATGCACCGAATCCAGGATTCGTTTCGGGATTCAAATATGCAAATTAGGGGTGGGAAATCGCGTGACTTTTTGTCACAAAGCAAGGAAGTTAAAAATGCTTTCCCCTTCCCACCCCTAATTTGCAAATGCAAATTGTGATTCAGTTCGGGATTCGGCCAATCTTTTGTGAAGGATTCTGGGGTTAGGCAGAATCCAAAAATCAGAATCCAAAATATGCCAGCTAAAACCTGTCAGTCATGTAAAAGTCGATGGCAGGTGATCCTTTTAACAATTGGAAGATATTTTTTGCCTTCGTGATTCTCAATAGTTTTGGGCTGTTTGACACTTATTTTTGTTTGATAATCCAAATAATTCCTAGTTTTTGTATGATAATCTGAATGTTCAGGGAATAATTTGAAAAAAATTACCCAATTTTGTTGCAGTCTTGTCTCCTGGTACAGGCATCCTTGGCTTGCCCTTTTGTTGTGATCTTCTGAAGTGCAATATGTGAATGTTTCATCTCTTTTCAAGTCATCTGTCTTTTCACGTTAGACCTGAGAGAAGCAGATCCACTCTCGTTCGCAGCTCTGTTGTTCTGCATTGAAAAGTGTCTTTCACATTTTTGGGGTGACTTCTGCTCCATGTGCCTGCATGAAAGAGGAAGCTGCACTTTCAGTGCATACCAACATTCAGCCAGCCACATTGCTAGAGACTGGAGGCTGCCTACAAGATAGACAATAAGTTTTGCTGAAAAATGTTTGTCAAGGTTGCTTAGAATGGTCTGACATTATCTTACATAAATCTTTTTTTTTCAGTTACATACTCTTTTTAAAATTGCCAGTATAATGCTTAAATATATAGTGAACTTTTACATCCCATGGTTTTCTGCAATTTAAACCATTTTTGTGGACTCACCAATAAATAATGCATAAAGTATTTCCTGGTTTTTACACCATTCTGTTCTGGTCTCCTGAAAAAACATGCAATGGGAGTTCTACTGCAACACCTAAAGGTTTATTTTTACAGTATAAATTAGTTGACTCTCATTATCTTGTCCTGATCTCTTAGAGAGATGTGTTATTAGAATGCTGAATTTAAGGTGTAGCTGACTCTTAAAGGAACGCCAAAAAATAAAAGTGTTTCAAAGGAATGACAATGTAATGTAGTGGTGACCTGTATTGGTAAAACTGCTGTGTTTACTTCAGAAAGACCACTATAGTTTATATGAACACTCTGCAATGTAGCCAAGGGGGCAGCCATTAAAGCACAGGATACACAGCAGATAAGTGCTGAAGAATCCCATTGTATACTACAGTGATTATCGTTTATCTGCTCTGTGTCCTGTGCCTTTTCTCATTTTTCAGCACCTATAGTAGAATTTCTGGAGCAAACACAACAGTTGTACCAGTGCAGGGCAACAGTGCATTATATTTTAATTACTTTAAAACACTTTTATTTTTCGGTGTTACACTGTTCCTTTAAGTCTGTGGACAGGTCTAATACATAGTGTATGCTCTTTAGGTACTCCTTTACATATACAGTTTGAGCATAGTGAATAGCAAGAGTTAGAAGGGCTTGTTTTAAAGGAGAACTGAAGCTTATTATTTCTGTTTTGTCTTCTATTGATGTTTTTACCAACCCAAAGTAACCACAGCCTTTTGGCAGTGAATCTGTTCCTCTGATCATGACTTAAGTAGTTCTTCTTCTTCGGTAATCTTTTCTGCTTGTTCCCAGCACAATAGGGACCCAATTTATATCTAGAATATATACAGTATATCATGATACAAGGCTGATTAGTAATTAAGTTGGATTCTCATTACATGGCAGTGCATTTAGCTATAATATTCAACACTGCAGTACAGGTGTGGGATCACTAATGGAGAAACCTGTTATCCAGAAAGCTTTGAATAATGTGTGCCAATAATTGTTAATATGACTGTTCCTTTAAGTTTGGATGCAAAAGAGATGGCTTACTCAAATGTGTTTTGTGAATTTAGAAAGTGACATCTTATGGTTTATTTACCAGCTTGTCCCATTTGCTCCCATTTAGTTGTGTGGCAAATTGCATACAAGCTACTTATGTTCCACTCTCTTTCTTGCATGCACATTGAATTATTTCTTCTTTGTGTTTCTAGCCTTCAGAAGATGATAGTTCTCTATCTGAAGATGACTGGGAAAAGCAAGAAGCAAGCGTGAAGAAGTTGCAGCGGCACTTTCCTGATTTGGATAAAGAGGTTGGAAAACTATTTTTGCTTCCATTCTAGTAAAGTGTGTCTTGTTAAATTTTGGAAGGGATTTTATTGTTTTAGATCAAACTTGAAATTGTCCTTGTTCATCCTACTTTTTAAGCAAAGTAACTGATTGGGATCCTCTTTTACTTTTCGTTTTGTCCACATAATGAACCCTCAACAAAACTGGAATAATGATGGTAGTGTGGAGCAGCTTTAGAAAATTCACTTAGTTTCATTCACGTTGGGTTCCTAACATTTACAACCACCCTGTCTTTTAGAACTTTGCTAAGATGTTAAAGGACAAGGAAACCCTGAGAGATTGTATTTCCATCATTATTAAAGGAACAGTAACACCAAAGATGAAAGTGTTTTAAAATAATGAAAATATGTACTGTGGCCCTGCACTGGTAAAACTGATCTGTTTGCTTCAGAAACACTACTATAGTTCATATAAACAAGCTGCTGTGTAGCAATGGTGGAAATTGAAAAACGACTATATGGTACAGGTTAAATAGTGGATAACCGATAACACCATTATGTTCTACATAGCTTATCTACTATCTGCTGTGTAACCTGTGCCTTTTATCCTATGAATGGCTGCCCCCAGTGCTGCACACCAACTTATTTATAAATACAATATTGGTGTTTATGAAGCAAATACAGCAATTTTACTAGTGCAGGGCAACACTGCAATATATTTTTATTATTTAAAAACACTTGCATTTTAAATGTTACTGTTCCTTTTAGCTTTTAAGTAACTTGGGTCCAAGGTTACCCTTGAGCTCATAACAAGGTCAGTGATACAAAACTGCACCCCATAGTGCCAGATTAAACATCTGAATGATGTGCATGTCGGGGGGGCGGGATAGAGGACTCCCTGTGTCCTTCCCATGAAATGTGACATGCAGGATTGCAACATACCTGAGAACAGAGGGAACCAACAACAATCATAACATAGTAACATAGCAAAGTGTGTGTACATTTGATGCTATTTTCAACATTTGGGTCTTCAAGGAAACATTTAAAATAATATTAAAACAGTAGTACAGGCACATACATTAGCAAATAAAATGTCCAGTTCTATGGATATTTCAGATTGCAAGACTTTAGAATATGTTTGAAATATATTTAGGTTTTCAAAATGGTTCCTGTCTAGGCAGAATTGTCTCTGTATGCAGCCAATACTCTGGCCATGCAGCCAGGTGTGCAATTAAATAAAAACATTATTTAAAATATTGTATTGATCATCTCTGCATGTTAAATTGCAATTGTTTGCACACCTTTGTTCAATATGTGCTGAATTTGTCAATGTTATGCTTGTCACAGAATAATTTTGTAATATTTGACAGATTTTATCAATGCAGAATTATTTTCTTTTTATACTAAACAGGATCTTAGAGAAGTTCTTCAAGAGCATGACTGGTCATTTCATGAAGCCCTAGAAGCTTTAAAACTTTTTGCAGAAGATGAGACAGGTAGTGTGGTATATATTACGCATTTTTTCTTCAGGGTTCCATAATTTAAATTTTCTAGCATTTTCTACTTTGTTTATAATTATATTATTTAACTAGAGTAAGCACTTTCAAGTGGGAATATTGGACCAACCTTTGAGAAGGAAAGTCTCCAGTTTTTTTTAGACATGAATGCTGTATAATACTATCATGGAAGGTACTTGTATAACTATAAATCCTGATGATTGTGAGTGTAATAAAATATGAAAGTATCTTGGAAAAAAAGGTTTGCACCATAGAATGCTTCATACTACTCCTCTCTAAACTTTGAAAAAGTGGCCCATCATCTGGAGTAACTACACATCCTTGAGATATTTAAAAAAAAATCTTCTCTCCAGTGGCCGACTCCTTTTCTAGGAAAACTGCTTGCTTACCTGCTGCTGAGTGACTTCTGCACCTACCCTAGTAACACAGGTAAAGTCTAAATTCTGTACCTCGTTGGGTTCCACCACATGGAGGTTTTTGAGTGGTACTTAAGGAATCTGATATATGTATGATAAATAAACACAGTGCTATATTAAATATCAATTTTTTTAATAGCAATATCTTATGATATTGTGAAAACAGTACCCCCTATTTTAAAATTAGGGATGCACCGAATCCAGGATTCGGTTCGCGATTCAGCCAGGATTCGGCCGAATCCTTCTGCCCGGCTGAACCGAATCCTAATTTGCACATGCAAATTAGGGGCGGGGAGGGAAATCGCATGACTTTTTGTCACAAAACAAGGAAGTAAAAAATGTTTTCCTGTTCCAACCCCTAATTTGCATATGCAAATTAGGGTTTAGATTCAGTTCAGTATTTGGCCAAATCTTTCACAAAGGATTGGGGGTCCGTCCGAATCCAAAATAGTGCATTCGGTGCATCCCTATTTAAAATATAAATATAAGGATATTTTAAGTCACAGAGAAGTTCAATGACCATATAAAACCACTAGGCCAAAGTTTTTTCTTTTTATAAAAGTCATAAAATTATGATGTGACTGCTGATATCCTCATATTTTAAGACCGGGTAAACTTTTTTTTTTATAATACACAAGCTTCAGTGGATCGTGTGACAGATATCATTAATCACTGTTTATAAAAATATTCATGGATCTTGTGTATTATATAATTATTAAACCATTTCACAAAGCCAATGGCACACTTGTGTTTTGGAATAAGGGAATTCACCAGCATACCCATGCCCTTCCTCTTCCTTAACATGGTGCTTACTTGCTTGAGGGTGGGACCAACCCTCTAGACCAGGGCTGTCTAACTGGTGGCCCGCAGGCCGGATGAACCTCCCCTTGTGTGGCCCTCCCTCATGAAAGTCTGCCTGCTGTGATTTCTTACTTTGTTTAAACTTTAAAAGGTATCCGTACTAAAATTAATTGGCCCCTGCATTGTTAACATCTCAAATTCAGACGTTAAACTCCTGCATTGTTCACACCTGTAATCACCCCTGCATTGTTCACACCTGTTACAACTCTGTTGTTCACACCCCTAAAGCCCTGTACTGTTCACACCTCAGAAACAGACTGTAAGTGCCCACATTGTTCACCTGCTCACACTTCAGACAAACTGCTGTAGAGGCACCAGCATTTTGTCACTGTATGTAGCACAGCATGGACTGTTCAATTTAGAGTCCTGATATGTTTCCCTGTCTCCTGCTCTATTCTGCCTTCCCTATGCTCCCTGTGTGTGCCATACTCTGCCTTCCTTATGCTCCCTGTGTGTGCCATACTCTGCCTGCTTTATGCTCCCTGTGTGTGCTATACTCGGCCTGCCCTATGCTCCCTGTGTGTACCATACACTGCCTGCCCTATGCTCCCTGTGTGTACCATACTCTGCCTGCCCTACTGTGTACCTTGTGGGACTTCAGCCTGGTAGGGTTTGTTCTGGGGCTTTGTTAGCATTTGGAAATTATTGTTAGGGGCCCCTAAGGTGTTTAATCATGTGCTGGGGTTACTGTGTTATCCATGGGGAGGCAGCATATGGATTTATGGGGTTGTTTATGGTATATTTAACATTTTTTTACTTACATTTTTCACATATGAGTGATGAGTCATATTTCTGCAGTGAGCACCAACCATTTGTTTTTTTTTTTTGGTGTGTTTATTGTGCTACTTTTGTTTTTCCGCACCTTCTAACCACCTGCCACCACTATTGAAAAGTCCATCAATTAACTGTAGACCTGCTGACAACTCTTAAAATAAACAATCTGTTTGTACCAAAAAGAGAGGAACTGCCAAGAAGAGTTAACAAGGTCGCACAGTCTATATTATAATGATTGTGAAATAGATTGTAAATATAGTTGGAAAATAGTGAAAAAAGAGAAAATGCATGACTTAGTTAAATGTGATTAATACATGATCACTTCAATCCGTAAATAAATTCATTATGTGAAAACCAAAACTCAGTGTCATAATTGTGTCCCATGGCAGTCAATTGATAATTATAAATGATTAAAGTGTAAGAGTGCATAAAGTGCTAGTTGTACATTAAGCAATTCACATTCCTCTAGTATGTCAAAATAAATTACCCATTAAAACATAACATTTAATTACTCCTTTAAAAACAAATGGGAATTTATAAATTTAAAAACACTTAAAAAATTTGATGTATCACGATTATAGTATATAAAAAATTGAAGTACTGCTCCCACCTAGATCTCACTTCGACCTGTTTGGCCTCCAGTACTTGGTGTGAAGTGTGGTGTGGTTCAGGAGGGTATATATTGCATAGTGGGTTTGCGTGGTTACTGCTATAAGTGGGAACGGAGGACAGACCAACACCTGGTAAACTGGACCTAAGTACGTCACTACAGACATGAAAGCCAATATGGTGTGCACAAAAGAAGTTAACTGACACTTTGTCCTCTCAGAGGCACCTAAAGTAGATTGGCCTATTCCCTGTCACTTGTATAGATACAACACCAATAATTGGAAACAAACGGTTACCCACAATGTATGTCTGTATTGGTCACATTACCTAGGGTCTGTCCGGCATACCCCTGTTAGATAGAAAAAGTTTTTACCACCATTCCGCCACCCTCTGAAGTACTGTCACCCCACCCATTCAATCAAAAATAACTCGCAGTGGAGCAAACAGCTGATGCGCGTTTCGTCTGTGAAGGCCTTTGAGAAAGCCTTGTTAACTCTTCTTACCAGTTCCTCTCTTTTTGGTACAAACCAGTTTTTTTGGGGTGGTACCACCATTAATGTGGATATGGTCTTAAAAGTTTTTGAGATAACATGGGTGTGGTTTCAAAGGGGCATGGTCAACACTGACTTCCATCATTGGCCCTCCACCTAGTAGGTCAGAAAAAGCTCTAGACTAGCACTGTCAAACTTCTGTGGTAAATCAATTATAAATAGGCTGTAGCTCACCTTTAGTATATGTAGGTGGATTCTCCTGCAAGGTGTCCTGTGTCCACACCCAAATTGATACAGTCAGTATTATAATAGAAAGCAGGACAAATCCAAGGCAGTAGCTATGACTGCAAAGTGCTTTTATTGGGGGAAAAATGCTCCCCAATAAAAGCACTTTGCAGTCATAGCTACTGCCTTGGATTTGTCCTGCTTTCTATTATAATAACAACTTCTGTGGTACCAATGGCCACTCCCTGTTTTTACACCACACCCAAGTTACCACAAGACCATGCCCACATTACATGAGGTAGCACACCAAAAAACAAATGGTTGGTGCTCACTGCAGGGATATTACTTATCACTCATATGAGAAAAAAACTCTCATATTAAGACATACCCTTAAATCCATATTCCTCCTCCTCCCCTGTGGATAACACAGTACCACCAGCACATGATTAAACACCTTAGGGCCCAATAGTAATAATTTTCAAATTCTAGCAAACCCCCAGAACAAATATCAGAATTATTTTCCACAGGCAGAGTATGGCACACACAGAGAGCATAGGGCAGGCAGAGTATGGCACACACAGGGAGCATAGGGCAGGCAGAGTATGGCACACACAGGGAGCATAGGGCAGGCAGAGTATGGCACACACAATGAGCATAGGGCAGGCAGAGTATGGCACACACAATGAGCATAGGGCAGGCAGAGTATGGCACACACAGGGAGCATAGGACAGGCAGAGTATGGCACACACAGGGAGCATAGGGCAGGCAGAGTATGGCACACACAATGAGCATAGGGCAGGCAGAGTATGGCATACACAAGGAGCATAAGGCAGGCAGAATAGAGCTGGAGACAGGGAAACCTATCAGGACCACTCTAAAATGTACTACATACAGTGACACAGTGCTGGTGCCCCATTAGCATTAGGTAAAAGGTGTGAACAAACTGGGTAGTTTCAGTCTGGGTCTCAGGTGTGAACAGTGCAGGCCTTTAAGGGTGTGAACAATAGAGGGGTCACAGGTGTGAACACCTGTTGCAGTCATTCTTTGCAGACACCTTTGAGGTTTTTAAGGCATCCTTCTCAACCTTGCAAAGACTTCCATTCAAATGAAAGGGACAGGTGCTGTGGTAGATATCCGTGTGGCAAGCCATGAAAGTTATTGGTGACCCATGACATTTTGATCGCTACAGTTTTCCTTATGTATCATGTGTACTGATGGACAGTATTTTTTAGACTCCTTTTTTTTTATTGGAACTGAGCTAAAATGTTCTGCTTGTAAAGTGTGCAAAGAATAACATGTGCCAGGAAATAATTCAAGCAGAAAAGTTACTTTAATTTTCCAAATTTACCCAAACATACTAAACCTTAAAAACAGACAGTCGATGTAGAGGGTTTTTTGAAATATTAATTTTCCTTGTTTCCTAATTTCATTTGTCTTTACCTTCACCTTTACCTGTGTTCTGACCTATGTTCTGCTATGAGGTCAGCCTTTAAAGGAACAGTTCACTGTAAAATTAAAAACTAGACCGGTAAATAGATAATCTGTGCAAAATAAAAAAATATTTTCTAATATAGTTATCCAAAAATGTAATCTATAAAGGCTGGAGTGAGCGGATCTCTCCTGTTAAAACAAAAACTGCAATTTTTCTCTTTTAGGTAGAAATATAGGGAGAAAGGAATAAATGGCATTTTTCAAGCATTTTTTTGTACATGAACTCTGTTAATGTGTAGCTTTGTTTTTTCATAGTTACGATGCAGCAGAGCTTTGCTAATATCCTTGACTAACTTAAAGGGGTTGTTCACCTTTCAGATAACTTTTAGTATGATGTAGAGAGAGATATTCTGAGACAATTTGCAATTGGTTTTCATTTTTTATTATTTTCGGTTTTTGAGTTATTTGGCTTTGTATTCAGCAGCTCTCCAGTTTGCATTTCAAGCAATCTGGTAGCTAGGGTCCAAACTACCCTAGCAACCATGCACTGATTTGAATAAGAGACTGGAATATCGATAGGAGAGGCCTGCATAGGAAGATGGGTAATACAAAGTAGCAATAGGAATTAATGTGTAGCCTTACAGAGCATTTGCTTTTAAGTAGGGGTCAGCAACGCCCATTTGAAAGCTGCAAAGAGCCAAAAGAAAAAGGCAAATAACTATAAAACTATAAAAAAAATGAAAACCAATTGAAAAGTTGCTTTGAATTGGCCATTCTATAACATACTAAACGTTACTTTAAAGGTGAACCACCCCTTTAAGAAAACTCTGTTAGAGGCCTAAAATAGTTTACCCTCTCCGTAGATTAGTGAAGAAATCTGCCAAAAGTGGAATGTCTTATAAGTTATTTCTAAGCAGAGATTTTCAGTATATTTTCCTGCTTCTCCAGTTTCTAAATGCACCTGCATAGTTACATTATAACATACGGCATGAGTTAAAACTCGTGTCAACAGAACAGTCATGAGCTTTGTATTGATTCATTTTGGTAGGAGCTACCTTATTGCTTGTCTCCAAGTTGGTGAAGCTAAACATTTTCTGTAGACATTTATAATACCATGGTTAGTGAAGCTACTGTTATTGTAGACTATGTAGAAGTTTCAAATGAACTTATGTTGATACAATCAATATGGTCGCTCCAAATCAAAAGTATGTACAGTATATTTAACATGTTCATCAAGATAAGTACTGTAAGCAAAGTGATCTCTTATTGAAGAGGTCTGTCGGCTTTAAAATGCTTTTTGACCTCTACAAGAGAAATGTGATTCTTTTAAAACAAGTGATTGTGTGCTTTACAATGGCAGCAGTTTAAGTGCCAGTTAGTGCTGATTTAGGATCTTACCTTACAGGAACTTACATGTGGAATGACATGGAGATTTTAGCCATTGGTATTACCAAGGTGGGGACCTGGGGTTGTCCGGATAACGAATCTTTCCATGATTTGCATCTTCACACCTTAAGTCTACTAGAAAATCATGTAAACATTAAATAAACCCAATAAACTGGTTCTTCTTCCAATAAGGATTAATTATATCATAGTTTGGATCAAGTACAAGGTACTGTTTTTATTATTACAGATAAAAAGCAAATCAATTTTAAAAATCTGGATTATTTGATTTAATGGAGTCTATGGGAGACGGCCTTTCCGTTATTCAGAGTTTTCTGCATAACGGGTTTCCAGATACCAGATCCCATACCTGTATAAATAAATGTGTGTCTTTCTTGCTTTTGATATTTGTCTCTGTTTAAAACATTCAGTTTTTTTGTTTTCTTAAGCATCAGTTAAAAAAATTGCTCTTGCTAATGATGTTTTATTACCTGTATAGTTTATATTTCTGTATGTTTCTTACATGCACAGATGCTTTGCAAAATGCTTCTAAAAATGAGGTTGGTAATGGAAAAGAGCTCTCCAGATCTAACAAAAATAACCATGAAAGCAGTGCCAAAGCAAAGGCACACCAAACTCATAAAGCAATGGCTCCGAATGGTGTAAAGAAAAAAACAAAAGGGAAAAAAAAAATTGAAAGTGCCAAAAGGGATACGAGGGACCCAGAGAGCGAGGAATCAGCCTCTGATGCTGGAAGTTGCCTGGATGAAGACTATAGCAGTGGTGATGAGAAACTGGAGGAGGAATACAAAGCTAAAATCCTTAGCTTCTTGCAGGATGCTTCACTAGATGAACTGTATTTGATACCTCGTTGTTCTCATAAAAAAGCTCAGAAGATAACTGAGCTCCGGCCCTTCAGCTCTTGGGAATCTCTGGTAAGTTTTCACTGCACTAAAGTTTTCTTTTTTCCTTTCTTTTTTTTTTTTTTTTAAAATATACCTTTTATGCAAATAGAAAAGAATTGTCTGCAAATTAAAAGTCTAGATGGGTGGCCTTATCTAAAAAAAGGCTAACTACCTACATTTCAGCCAATAGCATTTCAAAGAGTGTCATATGACCTCATTTTGAATAAATTAGAGATGATTTTCCAGAAAGTCAAGCTGATTGGCTGGCAATACTGCCACTCATTTAGCAACCTAGTGAATTGGTTCATTTCTCTGCTAAGGCAGACCTTAGAACTCTCCTCTTTGAAGATGTTTGCCAGGCAGTTCTGTATGATTTAAGCAGACAAAATCTAAAACAGGAGGCAAGAATGTGGCTGGATTTTTACTGCTACTGTAACTATTTGAAGAAACAACTGCAAAGGGATATTCAGTTCCAGATGCAGCATGATTTTTTTGACATCTCTACACCTTCCCCCCCCAAGTTACTTGAATCCCTTTTCTACAAAGGAATCTCATATATTTCTTCTGGCTTAACAATGCTGCCATGTTATGAACCCTTTCTCTGCCGTTTACTAAGCAAAGATGGAATTGTTTAGAAACTTGAAATCTAAAGGGGTGATCATTTTACAGTCTTTGGTGAGTACTTTACTATCCAAGTATAACTTTATTTTCTGTTAAGTCCCTTCCTCCTTTTATTTGCATATAAAAACATGTACAGATTCCTTTCAGCTGTATGCAAGCAAGATTTTTAATGTTTGAACTACAAGTTTTTTTATTCTTTTTAAATTTTTTTCTTAAATTCTCATACAGAGCTGCTAGTATGATCTTCCTTTGTAGGTATTGTGGGTATTTTCTTCACATTTAAACAGGCATCTGTCATCTGTTGTTTTTTAAGGGAACGCAAAATCAGTACAGTGAAAAATAAACATAAATATATAAAGCAGCAGCACAGATTTGCAAGCCTGTCCTTGCACACAGAACTATATGCCTGAAGCTATTGGTAACTTGAGCAACATCTGTCTGATAGGCAGCTCTCGGAAGAACGTGTTCAGCTTTGCCTCAGCTCATTCTTTTGCAAAACTATTTGCTATAGGGCTGCCCTTCCCATAATTTTTTTTTGAGCACCTAAAAATTGTTTAAATGTTGTACTAACCTGCAGTAAATTCAGGGTTTATTTGATTAAGAGCATCTGTCAGCACCCACACCCATCTGCTCATTTTATTTCTTCAATTACATGCCCAGGGGCCAATTAATAAGACGAGGAGAACCGAAACGTGTCAACATTGGGGAATATGTGAAGACTAAATAAATTCACTTATGATTAAGTGCCTCTAGTCTCTCTCTAGACTACAACTGTCTGCATTGTCATGCATATTATCATGCATTAAATTATGATGGGGAGCAGTACTCCAGCAACAATAAATATGGACTCTTAAAGTAACATTGCATGATAAACCTGAGTCCTCTATGACCAATTGCCATGCTGGTTTCATTAATAAATGCCAAAAGACATAAAGCATATAAATAGTTTGTAGCTCTATACTGAACTATATGCTCCCTTTTGAAGTTTATTTTCAGTGTAAAATTGGCATGCACAAATTATATGGTATTGGCAGTATGTTAGATAACAGAGATTACATATATAATGCTGGTCGGAAGGGTTCTAGATTTGAAAATTTTCTTTTATCTGTAATCAATAGATTACCTGTATCAGGCCCTCAGAATTGTTTTAGTGCTTGGATAAATGCGTGGGAGCAAAACCCCATTGTTTAATTTTATTGGTGTACATTTTCAGCAGTGTGTTTTTAACCTGTATTATTGATGTGTGCAGAATCATATGTATAATAACATATTACTTTAATATGTATAAAAGATTAGATTAAATAGTTCTTGGACTCATACTGTAAAATCTCTAAAACAGAATGTGCCCCATGAAGAAATATTAATATGGTACTTCCACTATTGTCTAATTTAACGTTACTGGTGAATGCTTTTCTTGCTATTGAAATTAAGTATGGTAATAGTCCATTTTGCTGGATTTATCTCAATTATTTGAGCACCTAATCCATAAAACACATTTCCTCACCATTCACCAAACATGGAATTGAACCAAAGAATTCCACTCTAAGCTCAATCTGACTCTCTTACCTTGTGACTGCACTCTTAAGAGCTTTTGTGTAGTTCTAACAGGTAGCACAACTATTACCTACAGTGTCAAAGCAAATGTGAAATTGTAGTCTGGCTTTGTAGAAGTAATCTTCTTAATCTGCTATTATCATTTTGCTAGACATTTTTTTTTTTCTTGCCTCTTCGCTTTAAAGCCATTTTGCTGTTATTTATAGATTCTGCATACCCTAATTTTCTTTTTAATAGGAATAGCACTGCCATTACTTTTTAATTGTTAAATAGAAAATGAGATGTGTATTTATTGTAAGCTCTTTGCCAACATGTCATGATTTGCCAAAACGTTCATTTGCAATTATTTGGCTTCTTTCTGATTTATTTCTATAACAACAAAAAACACTGATGTACATAAAGAAATCTTTTCTGCTTGTGTTCTTGCCTCTTATGTTTAATTATTTTAAGGGCATATGAGTGTTTACTTTCCCGTATGCTATAATGCATTAGGTTTTATTCCATGAAACATAGGTTCCTGCTACATTTAGGGAAAAATCAGGTTCACTCTATTAGTCTGGAAAGTTCAGGTTTGAGAAATGAGTGCCCTCTAATGTACAAAAAAATTTTGTTTGAAATAAATTGTTTTTTTTCACAGTTTCAAAAAATGACCAGGTCTAATGGCCTTTCAGAAGATCTAATATGGGACTGCCAAACATTGATAAAGGAGAGAGAGGTGGTTATGAAGCTTATGAATAAATGTGAAGAGATTTCACGGACGCTGACAAAACAGGTGACTCAGCTTACTGAAGATGGGGAATGTGGATGGAATATTGAGCAGCCTTCAATAATGTCTGAAAAGTAGGTGCTGTCCTTCAATATACAGTACATTTTTACTAAGCTTTATGTTTTGGGTGCACAATTTATCACCTGCATGCGGGAAAGGGTGGTTTTTCATTAAGGCTAGGGAAGGCTAAGCCTTTCCAAAACTGGCTGATAATAAAAAATTAGGAGAAGGAAAAAAAACGAAAGAAAAAGCTTTACTTCCTTTTCTCCCCTTAAGATGCAAGTCCCGGTACAGCCTCAAGAGGATTGGCTAAGCTGGAGAAAGAAATTTGAAGCTAGCCAATCCCCTAGTGGCAGGACTGGGACTTGCACTTTGAGGGGGGAAAAAAGCTGAAGTTTAGTCCTTGACTGCCATGATTAACTGTTCCTGGTTTATTTGTGTCAGGGCCAGCACCCAGGTACCGTTTTTCTTTACTCTTGGCCTTTGGAAACAGTAAAAAAAAAATTCTAGAGCGTGGATATCAAGTTAGGGAAACATGAAGTCAAAGCAAAAAAAACATAAGAAGGTGAAAAATTAAACTTTTAAATATTAGTAAAATGATGACAAATAGAAAGTAATAGAAAAAAAATCTTTATTTCTGGTGTGTTGGAAGGTGAACAACCCTTTAATTTAATTATATTAAATTATATTTCAGATGGGATTAAGTACAAGCTACTGTTGTATTATTATAAAGGAAATCAGAATACGCATTACTCCCCTATGTGGTGAGTAATAATTCCACTTTATGGAGACCCTTTTCAAAGTCTTATTATACCATTTCTCTATATTCTCTGTAATGTGGAGGCTAAGGTTATAGTGCAGGTATAGGATTTTTTATCTGGAAATCTGTTATCCAGAAAGCTCTGAATTACAAAAATGCCATCTTCCATAGACATTTTAAGAAAGCAATCCCATTTGAGATATAATTAACCTTGTTAAATTCAGTTCACCAGAAATAAAGATTTTTTTTCTTTCTATTTGTCACCATTTTACTAATATTGAAGTGTAAAGTTTCTTTTTACACCTTCTTATGTCTTTCTAAAGCAGCTGGGGCGGGGCACTGACTCTCTAAACTGTTCTAAATTGATATATTTCTTTTCTTTGGCCCTGCTGAGCAGAATCCCTGAGTTTCAATAAAGGCAATTGTTAGAATTGATACAATAGTTCATATTATTGCACAGATGGTGCTGAAATGCAACTAAATGTAGCAAATTCTAACAGTTTAGAATCTGCACCTGGATTACTGACTGCCAGACTGAATTGCCAGAGACAGGAACATTAAACTTAAAGGGGTGGTTCACTTTTAAGGTTACTTTTTGTATGTTGTCGAATGTCCAATCCTAAGCAACTCTTCAATTGGTTTTGATTATTTAATTTTTGTGGTTTTATAATTATTTGCCTTTTTCTTCTGACTCTTTGCAGCTTTCAAATGGGCATTGCTGACCCCTTCTAAAAAGCAAATGCTCTGTAAGGCTACAAATGTATTGTTATTCCTAATTTTTATTACTCATGTTTCTATTCATGCCCACTTCTGTTCATATTCCAATCTCTTATTCAAATCAGTGCATGGTTGCTAGGGTAATTTGAACCCTAGTAACCACGTTGCTGAAATTGCAAACTGGAGAGCTGCTGAATAGAAAGCTAAATAACTCAAAAACCACAAATAATAAAAAATCAAAACCAACTGCAAATTGTCTCAGAATATCATACTAAAAGTTATTTCAAAGGTGAACCACCCTTTAAAAGGGAACTTCGGCTTCCAAACCAAACTTTGATAAAGAGGCCCACATAACAAAGAAACCCCAAATATATCCATCAAAGTTACCAGTTTCTTCAAAAAGTATGAATACATGCCATTTTCTATGCTGAAATCCAGCTGTTTAACAGTTCTTCTCTTTCTGCATCATTTGAAATCCTGGCAGGGAAGGAGGGACTAACACTGATGTTATAAATTGTAACAACTACTCCACAGCTTACAGACAGCATGCAGGAACAACATAACCCACAATGCATTGCACTGTGATGTTCCTTTGAAATCACATGTGCAGGGAATTGTGGGATTTGGAGGATGCAGGCTGAGGACAGCTGGCTGTTGATACAAAGTAACAGTAGTCAGCCAGCTCAGCAAAGTAGTCAGACAGATCAGCAGGGGGCTAGGCTTAGGGAATTGTCAGAAACCATTAAAAATTATGAAAAGTCTGCATATTAATTGATGTATATTGCATAGTTACTTGAAATTGTTTACTTTTCAAAAAGCTTAATTTATGCTTTTGTGGAGTTCCCCTTTAAGTTTTAGACAAACTGTAAAAAATAAAAGATAGAAAAGCATTTTAAAAAGTCTTTATCGGGTGAACAGTCTGAGACCAACTGAAATGTAAAAAGTGTTTGAAAGGTGAATAACCCCTTTAATCCTTATTGGAGACAAACATCCCAAACATGTGAAGCATTGTATCTTCTGCAGCTCTCATTGGGTACTTGTATCTACTCTAATAACTTTGTTCATGCCTTCTTCATATGCAAGAAAAGTATGCAACCACTAAACTGGGCTAGATTTATACTCTAATGAAAAAGAAAATTGGGGATGATATCTGAAACTTGTTGCAATGGTATCCATCCTTATTATAAATAATTTCACAGAAAAAAAGGGGGGGGATTAAAAATCTAGGAGGCTCTCAATGCAATAAGAATCTCAGTCTTACAAAACTAGTCCCAAGTACAAGGCATCTGCCCCGAATATATTGGGTGACTTCATGCTGTAAATATTCAAAATATTGATTTCCATCCGGTTCACAAAACGAATTTCCTTATTTCCTCCATGACATATGTTATCACAGACTGATTACAAACAGGCTTTATAAGGTTTTGATAAAACACATTGGGGACATTGGCAAAACTTAAAGTTTATGTGATCTCTCTTCCCAAAATGTTTTTTCAGCGAGTTAGGAAGCTCAAAAAGGGACCATTCCAGCCTGGCTTATCCAGTGTCCTAAGACTGCAACTACGTAGGGACTCATTACTATAGGCTGCTGTGATTACATCTGTTTTGAAGAAAATAAGGAATATAGTCTCTAGTCTATAGACTAGAGACTATCTTGGCTTAGATGCCTTGTACTTAGAGAAGTTTTGTAAGACTGAGATAACAATTGCACTAATGTGCACCTGTGCAGTGAGCCAGAGATATCATCTCCATTTTTTTTTTAGCCGATTAGGCTTCTGGAGGTTACATTAATATCCACACTGCACTATTTATATACTTGTTACCAGTTTTCTGTATATATGTTTCTGTTCATTTGTACTTTCTTTTCAGCTTGGTGCTTAAACCATATCAGAAGATTGGTTTGAATTGGCTTGCATTGCTGCACAAACATAATGTGAATATGATTCTTGCAGATGAAATGGTGAGAATTTGCCAATTAAAACTCTTAGTAGAATTGGTTTGAACATTCAAAATATAAGTGGCATCTATATATAAATTTGATAAATTACAAGATTTTGTTTTAGGATGAGGGCATTGGGGAATTTTTGTAGCTGGCTGAAAAACACCGGTGACCTCTTTGGTGTGTTATGCCTGAAAAGCTCCCCGGGTGATTTAATTAGGTAAACCAAAGAACCAGTACACCGGTTTTTAATTACAGGCATTTATGACATCACAAAATTATTGGTGGAATGTGAAAATGTTTGCCTTTGTGTGATTAAAGTTTTCCATTTTGTTTGGATTTAACTGTTTAAGCGACCACTTCTGGCAGTGGAAGAAAGATAGTGAAATTTATATTTTTTCCAGTGCACAGTTAGAGTTCGACACCTTCGAACACTTCATAGAAATGTACTACACACAATTCAAATTCACAATGCAATAACAGTATAATGAGGAATATTACAATGCAAATGTATTTTTATTTGTGTGAATTATTTTTCTCTTTGCCACTTTTATTGCATTTCCCCCTAAGTGTTTGGTGCAATTTAGGAAACTATACATCAAGGTAAAGCCCAGAAATGTTCACTTTACTGTAGACTTTTAATGTCTTGAAATGTATCTTCACTTTAAGTTTCATTCCTTATGAAGGATCAGTATTCATGATTTATTTTACATTTGAAACAAACTGCTTATCAGGTTAACCTTTTCCCTTTCTTATCAGTAGAGCTTTATTCACCACATTTGCATCTACACATTTAGATCCCCATCTGTTTGTCATCATATATATCCATGCAGGAATGCAATAATCCACAGGATGTCTTAAATTTCAGGACACTTAATTGTGTTGCAGCATTGCCAGTTCCACCACGTTGTGTAATTGTGCTATACATAGGTAGATTTGTTTATTTGACAAGGTTGATAAACAGACTGGTCTTTTAATCAGCTGGTCCAATGTTGTCCCTCATGTGATTTTCTGTCCTCCCTATTTAAAACACAAAACTGCATATTCAGGTGATCATCAACCTTGCAGCGGTTCCTAAACTTCCCATAGGCAGCAATGGCAAGGGTAGGGTTGGTTAAAAGCAATATTCTTATGGAAGATGAGATCCTTTTCGTTATAATGGAGGGTTCAACTTCAGAGTTTAGGCACCGCAAGACCTACAGACTTTCATAAATCAAAGATAAGACTCTGGAGAACCAAATTGCAGTTTCAGTGATTCATTTATTCAAAATGTGCACATTTTGAATAAATGAATCACTGAAACTGCAATTTGGTTCTCGAGAGTCCTATCTTTGATTGGTTAAAAGCAAAATGTGGCATCACATTGCATCATGATATTGGTGTGGGGGGAAAAACACATTGGGCAAAATGCCTAAAACTACGGTTTTCCATGCACTAGGTGGAAGGGAGATATCTAGTAACAATAAAAAAAAATTACAGTCCTTTAATCTCCAAAACCTATGTCCGTGCAGCTGGATCGACAGATACTCTGACCATAATATTATAGAATTTCCCTTAAGCAAAGAAGAGAGGGATATCACCTATGTGTGCTTCCAGCAGGAAAGTTCAGGTTGTGCTGCCCAAAATAAATTACAGCATATTTGACTGGTTCCTAAAATTGAACTTTTATTAATAATAGTGTTAAAACCAAAGCAACATCACTCTAAGCAATCAAGGCCATCATCACTGTAGTCTGAATGTGCTCAGTTATTTTAAAAAAATATTCTAAAAAAAAATATTTGCCACTTTCCACACCTCCACCCCGACCACATATTATCTGCCTGCCTGAGTTGGGACAAATGGGGCCTAGCCAAAACCCACTGTTCAAGAGCAACCACACTGAGACTACAATGATGGTGAACCTTATTGCTTAGAGAGATGTGGCTTTGGTTTTTAACAATATTATTAATAAAAGTTGTTTTATGTGCCAGTCCAATATGCTGTAATGGGTACAACAACCAAAAATTATATAAAAAGGAACATCTGTACACCTTTGTTTTGTCATTTATGAACAGAGCTGCACTGCCCATGCTAATTATTTACTAATTACACTTTATTAATGCATGTGGCTGTGGACATTGTAGGCATTTTTAATGGTTAACAATAGCTTATGCAGAATGCAAAAATGTGTAATTGTTTTTATCTGCAGGGTCTGGGAAAAACTGTACAAGCCATAGCATTTCTTGCATACCTTTATATCACTGGCGATACAGGTCCTCATCTTGTTGTTGTACCAGCTTCAACAATGGGTATGTAAAATGTTCTCAATGAATATTCACACATTGACTTTGAAAAGTGACTATTTTGTTCAGCAGAATCATTGGAGCAGGCATGTTTGTAGGCTTCTTAAATGATGTGGGCTATTATATAAATGACAGATTTCAAGCTTTCCTTACTAATTCATAGGCAACATAGGTAGCAGTTCTGTATATTAGAGAAGTTCCTTGAAAATTGATTTTTAGCTTGATTTAGACTTTGATATTCCAATGGCATATTTTCCTTTGCTAAACATGCATATGCCTGATTTTATAATGTACACTTATTGCAACTCCACTTTATCTTGGAATTACACTTTTGCAGTACTGACACCTACTTATTTAATGCTTTATCTTCCTTCCTTTCATAGATAACTGGATTAGAGAGTTCAACCAGTGGTGTCCTAGTATGGATGTTTTACTTTACTATGGTAAGCTGATTAATGTGCAAGTAATAACTATTGTGCTTGTCAGTTGCACATCTGAGCTAAAATACTTTCCCTCCCCCCCTTACCTGCAGGCTCTCAAGAGGAACGAAGACATTTACGCTATGACATTCTAAACAAAGTTGTTGAATTCAGTGTGATAGTGACAACGTGAGTGATATTAAAGAAGCTCTTTCCTAGTAATGCTGGTGACACCTTGTGGTTTAAATAGTACATTGCAAAAGCTTTTATATTATGTATTTTTTGTGATGTATATAGACAGTGATCTCCAACCAGTAGCTCGTGAGAAACATGTTGCTCTCCAACCCCTTGGATGTGCCTCCCAGTGACCTCAAAGCAGGTGTTTATTTTTGAATTCCAGGCTTGGAGGCAAGTTTTGGTTGCATAAAAACAAGGTGCACTGCCAAACAGAGCCTCATAGGGGCTACCAAATGGCCAATCACAGCACTTAGTTGCCACCCCAGAAAAGTTTTCATGCTTGTGTTGCTCCCCGACTCCTTTTTCTTCTGAATGTTGCTCATGGGTTCAAAAGGTTGGGGATCCCTGATATTTAGAGATTAATGTACTCCATACTGTAAAATACATAAATGTTGGACGTAAACAGTGCAATATCCTCATAACTATAAGCAAAATATTAATTAGTTCTTTATAATACATACATTTGAATGAGGCGTGACATTGTTGAACATCTATTTAAAAGCATATCATACACAAGAGCCTGCAGATGATGGATATCCTTATAAATGGTTTATAATAAATAATATATGAGGATATTAGAAGTCACCATGGAGTTTCATGACCTTTGTAAAAGCTTTATATGATCATAAAACTCATTGGTGACTTATAATATCTTCACCTAATTGGAAGTTTAATATCCTCTATATAATACACAAAAGCCATGAATATCTTGTAAATTATATCCTTATAAACGGTGAGTTCTGATGTCATTTCTGTCACATGACTCACTGAAATTATAATAAATAAAGTACCCCCAGTTGCAAAATATGAGGATATTAGAAGTTACCTCGGAGTTCCATGACCTGTATAAAAACACTCGGCCTTCGGCCTTGTGTTTTTATATGGTCATGAAACTCCTCGGTAGCTTATAATATCCTTATAATTTACAAGAGGGGGTACTTTATTCACTATATAATACACAAAAGCCATGAATATCCTGTAAATTATATCCTTATAAACAGTGAGTTCTGATGTCATCAGTTATAAACGGTGAGTTCTGATGTAATTTCTGTCACATGACTCATTGAAATTTGTGTATTATAATTAATAAAGTACCCCCATTTGTAAAATATGAGGATATTATAAGTTACCTCGGAGTTCCATGACCTGTATAAAAACACTCGGCATTCGGCCTCGTGTTTTTATATGGTCATGAAACTCCTCGGTAACTTATAATATCCTTATATTTTACAAGAGGGGGTACGTTATTCACTATGTATTTTACAGGCTGTTCATGTAATGCATGCATTCATAATTTATTTTAATCACAGTGCACCTACATACTTCATCAGTCAGCATAATTAGCTTTCTAGTGTAGACAGAATAAAAGCAAATGTCATACTTTTTCTTTGTGTGTCAATACATAAGGAAAATCTCAGGCATCTGCATAGCCCTAATCTGTACCTTTTGGTTGCTATTATTATGTTCTGTTTGAACTGTAATCCTCACTAAAACCACAAGTGCTTTTTAATCCACAGAGGTTCTAACTTGTTTTAGAACGGCACTGTGTGTTCATTATACTCTTGTCTCCAATTACAAATGTTGAATTTCTTATTTGGGTTGCTTAGGTCCTGGGGTCTTTATATAAACTGGAGCACAATTTGCTGAAATGCATGACAGTTAGTTATTATATGCATCGTATTGTTAGTTACAGAAGTATATTGATTATCTCGATTCAGACTTTTTAATAAAAATAAATAAAATTAGTAATTGTGCCAAAGTAGAAAATCTAACCCTCACCCAAAACACCAAATAGCACAGCTGCATGTGCAAATCCTGAACTTTACTTTTAAAAAGAGTGGCAATTACAGACAGAGATAACTGTATCCCTTTAAGAAAGCTATGTCCAGGTGCAGGAAGCATTAAGAAAAAAATGTTTGTGTTTTTGTCTGTCAGATACAATTGTGCAATCAGCAGTGCTGAAGATCGCAGCTTGTTTCGGCGCCTCAAGCTTAATTTTGCTGTTTTTGATGAAGGCCACATGTTGAAGAACATGAGTGCAATTCGCTACCAGCACCTTATGACTTTAAATGTAAGTCTTCCATTCATCATGTATAATTTATTGAGCAGATGTCTTTTGTAGCTGTAGTTGGTATATCATGATTAAACATGTTTTGGATTCTTTAGCCCAGCAAATCTGAACTTGAATATATGGTGTGTGAAGATATGTAATTAAACAAATTAGACACGCACGTTTCTCTGTGGCCTGTTCAGGTTATGTTCTAAACCTACATCAGTGTCAAAAATCCACCTTTAATTACTTGCAACATTACAAGCTACTTTACGCCAATGTGTCTGCAAATATACTGAGCTTCAGTTTAAAATAAGAAGTCTTTTGATTGTAGTCTCACTTTGTTATGGTGTATATGTCATGGTGTATACACACACACACGGGTATGGGATCTGTTTTCCGGAAACCTGTTATCCAGAAAGTCCAGAATTATGACATTTATGTCTCTCATAGACTCCATTATAATCAAAGAATCCAAATTTTGAAAAACTAATTCCTTTTTCTCTGTAATAATAAAACAGTTGCTTGTACTTGATATAATTTAGATACATATAATTAAACCTTATTGGAAGCAAAGGCAGCCTATTTGGGTTTATTTTATGTTTACATGGTTTTCTAGTACACTTAAGGTATGAAGGTCCAAATTACAGAAAGATCGGTTATCCGGAAAACCCCAGGTCCTGAGCATTTTGGATAACAGGTCCCATAGCTGTGTTGGTATCAGTCAACTGAATGATAAAATGAAGATCTCTGTGTGCATCATTTTAATTTTTTGCTGGGCAGACTGACGAATACACATGTAGAAATATAAACAGGCATTGCTATTACTGTAGAAAATGGATCGTTCAAGCCCATATTATGCCATCGGAGCAGTGATCAGGACAGAGGTGAAATATACATGGACAAGGTTTTCAGCATATTATACATAGCAGATATAAGGATATATTAGCCTGTTGCTAACTAGTGCATTTATACTAAGGGGTGTGCCTGTGGTCAGGCTTCCAGCTGTTGATGCTATACTTTTATATACTATTCACTGGCTGTATCAATTGCTGAACAGTACGTAGTAATGGACTCATCCACTTTACTGCTGCTGGTTTTGGACATAAAAATACAGGGGCTAAGTCATCAACATCTCCCAAAGGGGATTAGATCACTAAGGTATTTTGCCGCTTCAGTCCAGTATTTGTATACAACAGGTGCCTTTCATAATAAATGAAAGATGCTGGCATTGGGGGCGGGGGGTTGATATTACGGGCAGGTGGCACTAGTGTTCTGCCCATATATTCCAGCTTCAGTGGGGTGATATATGACCTATGAATTCTTCTAAATTGCACCACCCTATCTTTGGTAGAGATCAAGTAGAGGTCAGATACTAGTTTGTCGGGTTTTAGGTCCCATAGCCTGTATACATAAGTAAGTACCAACGGCAAGTTCTACTAGTAGTTCATTGTTCCTTCCAAGTTCATATTTAATCAATATGGGTTTTTTATTTGCAAGTTAAGACAATAAAATTGCTAAGCAAGCATTGTTAAGGAATGGTAAATATGATTAAGAGATCATAATTATTAGTAATATACTTAAAGTATAGTGGAAGTGCTGATTATCCGGTAAGAATTGTCGCTAACACACACGCAAACAGAATTGATCCAGGCATATTCACTGGCAGGTTTATGGTGAAATTTCCAGTCTCATTTACAGGTATTTCTTTTTCTAAAAATAAAATGCATGGTTAAGGGATGCTTGGGATCTGTTGTAAGCGAACACATTTTGAAAATGACCCGTGGCAGTTACTTCCATGGATATTGACTTGAACAGCTGATGGTCACATGTAATCATAGAATATGTGTGAGCCCTAGAGGCACCATGAATGCATGCCCGCCACATATCACAAGACTAAAATAGAGTGAATATGGTCTTGTGTTTAGAATACAGGGCATTTGTTTAAATCAGGAAGTCATGTTTCAATGGGAAAATCATCTTTGATTAATGAGATATGACCTCTGCAATCTATTAAGTGGAAATCTGTCACAGATAACCTAAATGGCCAGAACAGACCCAGGAAGAATGTCAGTGAGAGAAAATACAGGTGTTTGATACGTCCCTTGCATGTGAGCCTTATGGCAGGGTATGTTTTGGTGGACACTCAAGCACAGTGCTCCTCCTTGTTCTGAATTGCTCTGTTGTCTGATTGTGCACATAGTAAGGAGCTGCAGAGCAATGCTGGTATTCATGAATATTTATATGAAATTAATACATACTTCCTCTGCACATTTTCATAACAGAAATAATTTGTTTTCTTTGTGAAGGCATTAGTTCAAGTATCAAAGCAATGTTTGTACTGTAAAAAGAATGCATGCATTTAACTGCACCACATATGGACTTCTATTTCAGGGGAGGACTAATACAAAGCATTAATAGTGTATCATACTTCATACTCCATATAAATACATCTATTTGAAATCTTTTACTTTTGTATTCTTATAGTCTATGTATAAAGAGCTGTAAATATGCCCCACATTGTTAGATATGTATCACAGCCATACAGCCCCATATATGTGTCAAATGAACTTGTTTGAGAAATAAACTATAGTTTATGACTACAGCTATTATTTCAGTGTAATTAATTTAGATTGTGGGGCTTTCTCTGAGTCAGTGCAGCAGTCTATCTGATGTGGTTAGCGTTGGGTATCCTCCTTCCCATATGTATGTATATGTAACTACTACATCGGGCAACTTAATTTATGGACAAGATAGAGGGTTATTATACATAATGTTGCATATAGCATCCTTATACATTTATATAGTTGACTTTATATTAGAAGGCTTTGTTTTATATAGTATAATTTAGCACTTTTCGGCACTTTCCTGAATGTTGAGTGATCCCTTACTCTTTGTGTGCTAATGACTAGGGCCAGAGGTTTTTAATAGAATGTCAATGAGAACAACCTGACTGTTAAAGAGCTCCACCTAGTGTAGGATAAATAACATAGCAGTCGCAAGAAAAATTATAAATTCTATAACATAATACAAACACATAACCTTAAAGGAGAAGAAAAGGCTAAAACTAAGTAAGCTTTTTCAGAAAGGTCTATATAAATACACCAGTAAACCCTCAAAGTAATGCTGCTCTGAGTCCTCTGTCAACAGAAACACTGCATTTCTTTCCTTCTATTGTGTACACATGGACTTCTGTATCAGACTTCCTGTTTTCAGCTTAAACCTCCAGTGCAAGGCCTTGAGCATGCTCAGTTTGCTCCTGTCTAGCCCTCCCTGCTGTAATCTGAGCCCAGAGCTATGAGGGAGCAGGGAGAGACTCAGGCAGGAAGTGATGTCACACCAAGCCAATATGGCAGCTGCTATCCTAAACAAACAGAGCTTCTAGAGCTGTTTACTCAAATATGGTTAAGCATTCTGTAGAATAAATATAGTCTTATAGCTTGCACTATTGTGGCTAATATATTGGCAATAAACTGTTTTAGTAGGTTTCCTTCTCCTTTAACAAAAAGCTCCCTTCTATTATCCTTGTACCTCCTGTCTACTTCATGTACAAACCTTTAGGGTAAGGTTACACTGGGAGATTCAGGGAGATTTAGTTGCCTGGTGACTAATCGCCTCTTCATCTGGGCGACAATCTCCCCGAATTGTTTTCCTCTGCCTTCCCGCTGGCTATAATGAGAAATCTCAAGCGGGATGGCACTTGCGGCGCTTCGTTTTCCGAAGTCACCCGAAGTTTCCTCATAAGGCAACTTCAGGCGACTTCGGAAATCGAAGTGCCGCGAGTGCCATTTGCACTGGCGATTTTTTTATTATAGTCGGCAGCAAGGCTGGGGAAAGAAATTCGGGGAGATTTGTCGCCAAGAAGAAGAGGCGATTAGTCGCCAGGTGACTAAATCTCGAATCTCCCAGTGTGACCTTACCCTTAAAGATTTCATCATTGAACACATGTCTGTACTGTAAACTAAATTATCTATGCTTGCTCACTTACAGTGGATCATAAACAGATGATATAGTATGTGCTGGACTTAAATTTGCACCTCTCAATAGTATTCGTTCCTCAAACCACTTGCATACCAAATAGCGATATCTAAAAAGAAAAGAGCAAGCCGGGAACACACACATAGATCAAAGGGAAATCTTATTTCAAAGCACAATCTCTCAGAAATTCAACTCAGACATAACGATATAAAAAATTCACTAGTGCAAACACTTTAATATCAAATAATAAAAGTGCAAAATGGCTACTTACAGGATGTTCTCTGAAAAACAGCAAAAAGAGATCTAACTGTAACTACATACAGATGGCTGAGCATTCCTACTTCCTACTCTTTCACTTCATCATAAAATGGAACGTCCCTGCATCATTTACATATTCTTGCTGGTTAGCTCCTTACCGTAGTTTGTATGACGGTATGTAATAAAGATAATTAGATAATAAACATATAAAAAAGAAACTTACAAGGCCAACTGCTAGTATGTTTGTAAAATTCATGACGTATAATAGGCACCACTTCACAAATGGACTCAAGGCTTCTTTAGACCGGTAAGGTTTCAGCTTCCATTTTGTTCTTAAACAGATAAGGTGTAGGAGGATATACAAGGCAGTGTGTTTAAAAAAGTGAATAAAGCTCAAAATCCTTATAATTGCTTTTATTTCCATACACGCAAATGTATTGGGAACACTGCACATTATATTCCAAATCAAATCTGTTTTTCTTTATATAAAGTGAAGAAAAGGGAATAAGAGACTGTTCAAAAAAAAAATAGCAGTTTCTGCATTCTTCTTTATAAACTCAAACATTCACTGTATAAACTGAAAAATGTTTCAAGATTTTGTTTTCCTTTGAATCAGTGAACTTAGTTGTTTAAGCAGTGTTTCTGAGTGGCTCCTGTTACATTCCACAATTCTTCTGCAATTTATTTTATATTACATTTCATGTGTTAAGTCATACTTGTAATAAAATCACAGTTATGCACATAAATATTTTACTTAACGTACATTTTTCCATTCACATGACTAATTGTCAGTATAACGAAACTTTATTTTTTTCTTTTAAACACAGGCCAAGAGTCGCTTACTACTGACTGGAACTCCAGTGCAGAACAACCTGTTAGAACTCATGTCCCTACTAAACTTTGTGATGCCTCACATGTTCAGCAGCAGCACCAGCGAGATCAAGAGACTTTTTTCTTCTAAAGCGGTAATTAAAATTCCAGAGATTCAAAAATTACCTAAAAATTTGCCACTTTTGTGAAGCTCCCACACTAAAGCATAATCACTTCCTGAAATAATGCATCATCCTTCATATATCACACATATAGCACACAGCTACATATTTTTATCAGAAGCAAAATAAGAAAAAATGTAGAGCACACTGCCCCATAAAACAATACCACTGTTTATTGATTACATTAACCAATAAATTAAACACAGAAATGTAAAAGCTATGCACTGACGCCAAAGGAAATGACATATGCTGCCAGGATCCTAGCTGCACATTAGTAAGTTTCTTGGAAGAATGTACAAAGTGCCAGTGGCTTCACAAAGTCATGTGCACTCTTAAGAAAACAAGCGCGTCACAAATCCCTCAGAATGTAAGTCAAGTCTCACCATAAACAATCAATACTGACATTTGAACGGAGAATGGAGCACCCACAGCTTCAAAGGAAGTTGTGCACATCTAACCTGTGTGGAATAAACATATCACCATGCATAAACATTGTGACAAACAGTTTGGTCATCACTAGTGTGACATCTTCAGCATTAAATTGTCACACTAGTGAAGACCAATGTATAAGTGGAGAAATGAAAACCGTAGTTTTACTGTTATACTTATATATCTGTATTCCCACATACAAATGAACGCTGTGCCCTTTATTCCTACTTAAATTCATTTAGAAATCCACTGATGAGCAAAGTTCATTCGAAAAGGAGAGAATTGCTCACGCCAAGCAAATTATGAAGCCATTTATTCTGAGGAGAGTGAAGAATGAGGTAATAGAATATACACATGTACTGTATATGCCATATACATGCAATGATTGTATTTATCAGCCTGAAGTTTCCATGTTTTCTATGTACTGTAACAACAAACAGACAAACATTAAGCTTATCTTGGTTTATGTTTCTTAGCATGGGTTCTTATCCCAAATTAGATTAAAAAGGTACAGCTCTGTTTTTTGTTGATCTAGAAAAAAAGCAAATCCAGTAGCTTCTATGAATATCTGAATAAAACAGGAGCATTGACCTATTTGGTTTTGCATTTCCAAGTTATTGCAGAAAGATAGCAGCTTGTTAAAGGTCTTAGATATCAAGTTGTCCTTCTATGAGTATTTATTATGTTCTATTTTCCATCACACAACATTACAAGGGATTATAATTACTGCTAGGGCAGTCCCGTTATTAAAATTTAAAATTATAATTATTAAAATTACAAGAGGCCAGAAGGGGATATAGCTTAGCAGGCCAGGAGCCATAGTATCACACCAGGGACAGAGCCTTAGAAATATGTGACACTAAAATTCTACTTTAAATTATGTGACTATTTAAGCTAATTATTAGAATAAGGAAAAGCTTAGTATAATTGTCACCACCATTCATTGTGAGCTGTCTGCTAATTTTCCAAAGAAAGTCACTGGGAACAAATGCTGGCATGCCTTTTGCCCTACAGCCATACTGTTAGCATTAAATATTTGTTCAGCGTATTACTCCAGACTCATCATTACTCAGCACTTCTGAACAGTCCTTCCTTGTCCTTGTTTTATTTTTATTATACTATAGCACCATTCAAATTACATTACTAGGTCTATATAAAATAATATTTAAATGACTACTCTTCAAAGGGTTCTGTCATGATTTTTATTATGTAGTTTTTATTTCTAAAAAATTTAATATTGGTGTGTAGGCATCCATCTCGGGTCATTTTGCCTTTAAGAATGCTTGGATGATTTTTTGGACAGACATAATATCAAAGGCTATTGTGATACTAAGCTCTATAGTTAGTATAGATATGGGTATATAGAATTTATGTGAAAGTAGGGAGGGGTGTGTGTATGGATGCTGGGTTTTCATTTGGAGGGGTTGAACTTGATGGACTTTGTCTTTTTTCATCCCAATTTAACTAACAATCTAACTATGGTCATGTGCTTTCAGAAAGAGCCAGCACTTTAGCATGGAACTGCTTCCTGGCAGGCTGTTATTTCTCCTACTCAATATGTGTTGCAGTGGGACCTGGATGTTACTATTGAGTGCTTAGATCTGTCAGGGAGCTGTTATTTTGTGTTAGGGAGCTGTTATCTGGTTATCTTCCCATTGTTCTGCTGATGGGCTGCAGGGGGGGAGGGGGATGATATAACTCCAACTTGCAGTAAAGAGTGACTGGCATTTATCAGAGCACAAGTCACATGACTGTGGGCACCTGGGAAACTGACAATATGTCTAGCCCCATGTCAGATTTCAAAATTAAATATAAAAAAAATCTGTTTGCTCTTTAGAGAAAAGGAGTTTCAGTGCAGAAGTCTGCTGGAGCAGCACTGTTAACTGATGTGTTAAGAAAAAATCCATGACAGTATTCCTTTAAAGGGATTCTGTCATGAGCTTTATGGTTTACTTTTTATTTCTAAATTACACTGTTTATATTGCAAATAATTTACTCTACCATTTAAAATATTATTCTTGAACCAACATGTATTTTTTTGTGCCTGATTCTGAGCTTAGTTTCTCCCCTTCCCATTGTATTTAACCACAACCCACTTCATGCTTTCTAGTGGTAGACATGAAAATAGCACCCAAGCAGGAAAAAGCAGGGTTTTAGCAATGCTAACATATTCTTCAGGGAGCTGCTATCTGATTAGCTGCCCATTGTACTATTGATAGGCTGCTGAGGAGGGAAGGCAGGTGGTGTCATCACTCCAACTTGCAGTGCAGCAGTAAAGAGTGACTGTTTATCAAAGCACAAGTCAAATGGTTTGGGGGCACTGGGAAATGCACATCATGTCTAGCCCTATGCCAAATTTCAAAATTAAATATAACAATTCTGTATTTCAGTGCAAAATTCTGCTAGAACAGCACTATTAGGGGATGTGTTTTGGAAAAAAATGTTTTCCGTGACAGTATCCCTTTAATGTAACTATTTTGACACACAAGCGTTTTCAACATCTAAATATTAAAAGCTGTTTTTTCAAAGAAACTGCTTTTTCCATATGTATGCCAAGAGCTGTGTGTTATTATGCTGTGTTCCTCTTAGAGCAAATTATTTTGTTGTAGCCTCTTTTTCAATATAAGGTAGCTTGGTGACTTAATGACTACCATTGCTGCCTTGGAGTTTGGGGGTTTCTTCTGTGTTCTCTGGTTTCCTTCCACACTCCATAAACCTGGATGAAGGTTAAATTACTACTGATCAAATTGACCGTAGTGTGTGTGAAGGGGATATGGATCTTTGAATGTAAAGGCCACTGTGGCAGAAAATGGTGCTGGTGATGTAATGTCTGTGAGGGACCTTAATATTTATCACCACTTTAAATTATTGGTTATAACAATGTTTGCATTGGCCACCAAATTAAAGTTGTGTAATGTCCCATGATGTGATTCATTGTTTTCCTCTTAACAGGTACTTAAACAGCTACCTCCTAAACAAGACCAAATCAAATTTTGCCAAATGTCCAAAAAACAGGAACAGCTATACAGTGACCTCTTGAATAAATTAAAGAAGTCTATTGATGTAACAGGTAGGTACAATGAATTCAGTCGTCGTGATGCCTTAAAATATACTTTTTGTGCTGTAGACTTACATCAGCACAACAACAGGATCCCCTGTGTAAGCTTAAGAGGTTATGTTGGTTTTGCTTAACTGGCTGGATCATTTAGGCAGTCATTAGCCTTGCAGGTATTACAATCAAATTAGCCACCCTCTTAAAGGAGAAGGAAAGGCTTGCAGCACTTGGGGGTGCCAAATTTTAGGCACCCCCAAGTGATTGTAGTTACTAACCTGAAACCCTGGGCCATGCTCCTATCAGTAGAAAACTGGCCCAGGGTTATACCAGTGAGCATCACGGAGTGATCCTCTTCTGTCTTCCTCTTTCTTCGCGTGGCTGTGCGTGCGCAGTAGAACGAAAAGCTGAACTTTAATTAAAAAGTCAGCTATTTCATTCAACTGCGCATGCGTTTGCCCCGGGAAATTCAAAGACAGAAGAAGACGGAAGTGGATCGCTCCGTGGTGCTCACTGGTATATTTCAGGTAAGTAACTACAATCACTTGGGGGTGCCTAACATTTGGCACCCCCAAGTGTTGCAAATGTTTCCTTCTCCTTTAAAGGAGAACTAAACCATAAAAAATGAAAGCTAGAAATGCCATATTTTATATACTGAATTAACTGCAACAGCCTTAAGGGTCTGCATGTCAAAATCAGCAATGGTCCAAATTTTTGCAAAGGGGGTCAACAGGTTGGTTTTGTTCAGTGTGCTCTGAACAGCTAAGCTGAATCAAGCAAAAAATCAAGTGAAAAACGAGGCTGATGTTTTATATAAGCTGATGCTACAGATCTTATTAAATTCTTATGCTAATTGCATTGGTTTCTGTTTTGCCATATTTACTAATCATCCTTGCATTGTGACATTTATATTAAATATATTTATTTATATTATATACTGTATATTGAGTATGGTGTGCATGTACAGAAAATAAGATGGGGAGTTACTGGGGCATCTTGGAGACACAGATCTTTACTGCTAAAGGGCTGTGGTTGCCTTGGGCTGGTACAGAAGCCCAAAACATAATGTACAACATTTTTGTTTAGTTCTCCTTTAACAAGTAGTGATGCAGTATTAACATTTTGGTAGCTCAGCTGTTAACTTGTCCTGTCCACACCTTTTAGTGGAGATTTGAAACAGGTGGGTACATACCCGATACATACCGTCTACCATGCAACACACACTTTTACCCCCTTGTTTGTTTTGTTTTTTAAATACATGTATTGAAAATGTTTAAATACATTAGTATTAAAATTTATATTTTAAAATGCATGTATTAAATGCATGTACAGCAATAAAAAATAATAATTGTTAAAAAAATACATCTTTCCAGTTATGATAAATTGGGCTTTTCTGCATGTTGAACCTTGTCCCATATTTGTGTGGTATTACAACGTTGGAAAGAGATCTGTATCCGGCATTTGCATTTATTTGTGTGTCACATTGACATATAATCATGCACTGGATTATGTCAATATGCCACACTAGTGTGTTAATGTTTATAGAAAATACTCTTTGTTGGCTAACAGACCCTTTCAGACTGGTGTATAGTTGTCATATAGTTCACTTTGTTGTTACTGGAAACAATCATTCAAAGCAAAATCGAAAACGAAAGTCTATTTAAACCATCTGTTTTGTTTTTCCAGAGAAGAATACAGAACTATGCAATGTAATGATGCACTTGAGAAAAATGGCCAACCATCCTTTACTCCACAGGCAGTATTTCACAGCAGAGAGACTAAGAACCATGTCTAAACTAATGCTCAAGGTAATGGCTTTGTGAATCCATTAGCTTTATTCTTTCATATAGATATACATATCAGAAAGAGGTGAGCACTATACTAGAAGTGGATGGACACATAATGTACTGGGACAGCACACAGAATAATGCTTTGTTAGTTTTAGTTGCTCTTTAACACTAGTGATTCATTTACTTTTAACATAGTTGGATCGCTGTTCTCAAAAGGTAAAATACAAGATGAGAAGGAAACAAGTTCCATCAGGCAGAACATTGATCAAATTATATATTTGTAGCTCAGAGCATCAGATTCATTCATGATTTTTATTCTTGAGGGTCCCTTAAAGGACATCCTGTTGCACATCCTTTTGTCATTTGTAATACAAACAAAGGCATTCATTAATAATTCTATTATATAATACACAAAAATTATATCCTTATAAAGGGCTCTTAGTGATGTCCGTTATAAACGGTGAGTATTGGTAATTTTTGTCACATGACTCACTAAAACTTGTGTATTATAATAAATAAAATACCCCTTGTTTGAAAATATGAGGATATTAGAAGTCACCTTGGAGTTCCATGACCTGTATAAAAGTACTCAGCATTCAGCATCATGTTTTAATATGGTAATGGAACTCCTCTGTGACTTATAATGTATCCTTATGTTTTACAAACAGGAGTACAGGTATGGAACCTGTTATCCAGAATGCTCCTGACCTGGGTTTTTTCAGATAACTGATCTTTCCGTAATTTGGATCTTCATACCTGAAGTCTACTAGAAAATCATGTAAACATTAAATAAACCCAATAGGCTGGTTTTGCTTCCAATAAGTATTAATTATATCTTAGTTTGGATCAAGTACAAGCTACTGTTTTATCATTATAGAGAAAAAGGAAATTTGGATTATTTGGATAAAATAGAGTCTATGGGAGACGGCCTTTCCGTAATTCTGAGCTTTCTGGATAACAGGTCCCATATCTGCACTTTTTTCACCACACACACACCCACACACACACACACCCACACCCCCCCCCCCCCCGTTAGGTCCATAAACATTTGGACAGACAACTTTTTTCTAATTTTGGTTCTGTATATTACCACAATGAATTTTAAATGAAACAACTCAGATGCAGTTGAACTTTCAGCTTTAATTCAGTGGTTTAAACAAAAAGATTGCATAAAAATGTGAGGAACTAAAGTCTTTTTTTAACACAATCACTTCATTTCAGGGGCTCAAAAGTAATTGGACAAATTAAAAAACTAAAACTAAAATGTTCATTTC
This sequence comes from Xenopus laevis, assembly GCF_017654675.1. NCBI lineage: Eukaryota > Metazoa > Chordata > Amphibia > Anura > Pipidae > Xenopus > Xenopus laevis. The sequence continues at coordinate 65,679,397 of NC_054372.1, read as the reverse complement.
TAATACTTGGTTGAAAACCCTTTGCTGGCAATGACAGCCTGAAGTCTTGAACTCATGGACATCACCAGATTCTGGGTTTCCTCCTTTTTAATGCTCTGCCAGGCTTTTACTGCAGCCACTTTCAGTTGCTGTTTGTTTGTGGGCCTTTCTGTCTGAAGTTTAGTCTTCAACAAGTGAAATGAATGCTCAATTGGGTTCAGATCAGGTGACTGACTTGGCCATTCAAGAATATTCCACTTCTTTGCTTTATGAAACACCTCCCAATCAATTTAACTGCATTTAGCTGGATTTGAGCAGACCGTGTCTCTGAACAACTCAGAATTCATTTGGCTGCTTCTGTCCTGTGTCACATCATGGATAAACACTAGTGTCCCAGTGCCACTGGCAGCCATGCACGCCCAAGCCATCACACTGCCTCCGCCATGTTTTATAGAGATGTGGTATGCTTTGGATCATGAGCTGTTCCATGCCTTCTCCATACTTGTTTCTTGCCATTATTCTGGTGAATAATGGTTTCATCTGTCCAAAGAATGTTTTTCCAGAACTGTACTGGCTTTTTTAGATGTTTTTTAGCAAAGTCCAATCTAGCCTTTCTATTCTTGAGGCTTATGAGTGGCACCTTGCAGTGCACCCTCTGTATTTACTTTCATGCAGTCTTCTCTTTATGGTAGGCTTGGATATTGATACACCTACCTCCTGGAGAGGGTTGTTCACTTGTTTGGCTGTTGTGAAGGGGTTTCTCTTCACCATGGAAATGATTCTCTGATCATCCACCACAGTTGTCTTCCATGGACATTCAGGTCTTTTTGCGTTGCTGAGTTCATAAGTGCTTTCTTTCTTTCTCAGGATGTACCAAACTACAGATTTTACCATTCATAAAATTGTAGCAATTTCTCGGATGTTTTTTTTTCTGTTTTTGCAACTTAAGGATGGCTTGTTTCACCTGCATGGAGAGCTCCTTTGACCGCATGTTGTCTGTTCACAGCAAAATCTTCCACATACAAACACCGCCCCCCCCCCCTCAAATCAACTCCAGGGCTTTTATCTGCTTCATTGATAATGACATAACAAAGGAATTGCCCACACCTGCCCATGAAATAGCCTTTGAGTCAATGGTCCAATTAAAGAAGATATAGAAGATGCACGAATATCTTGCAAATTATATCTTTAGTAATGTGATTTATATGACACAAACTGAAACTTGTGTATTATAATAAATAATGCACCCCTTGTTATAAAATATGAGGATATTAGAAGTCACCTCGGAGTTCCAAAAACTGTATAAAAGTACTCTGGCTTCTGCCTCGTACTTTTATATGGTCATGGAACTCCTCTGGGATTTATAATAACCCTTTATTTTAACAGGTAAGTTACATGGAAAGATGTAAGAACTTACCTATTTTCCTTTAAGTTTTAATGTCGTATGTCACTATAGAACTGCCCTGTGGAACCCAAATTGTATCATTTCCCTAATGAGAATGTAAGCAGTAGAAGTGCATATTGCAGTTGTAAAAATATAATGGTTCAATTAAGGCCTATTGTTGTTTTTAGGAACCTACTCACTGTGAAGCCAATCCAGATCTCATCTTCGAAGATATGGAAGTTATGACGGACTTTGAGCTACATAGACTGTGCGGTGAATTTGCCACTCTTTCTCAGTATAAATTAGAGAAGGAACTGATACTGGATTCTGGGAAATTTAATGTACTGGAAAAGCTTTTATCAGATATTAAGAAAAAGGTAATGTGCCTAAAACTACATGTTTATAGGAAACACTTGGATATTCAGCAAAAAGCACAAGAAAAGTTTTCTTTGTACAGGTATGGGATCTATTATCCAGAAAGCTCTGAATTACAAGAGGGCCATTCCTCACATTTTAATCAAATACAACAGAACCCTCATTTTATGGTTTTTCAGGGGGTCACCCTGATGGTGTAAAATCAGGGAAAAGCAAGATGTATTATACATTGCTGGCACCACACATAAGCAGTGTAAACTTTGGGAAAATGTTAAATTGAAGTTTTTGCTGTAATTCATATTTTTAAAAATGATTTCCTTTTTCTTTGTAATAATAAAACAGTACCTTGTACTTGATTCCATGAATATATAATTAATCTGTATTTGGAGGCAAAACAATCCTATTGAGTTTAATTATTGTTTAAATATTTTTAGTAGTCTTAAGGTTTGGAGATCCAAAATATGGAGTGATCCCTTACCTGGAACAACCCAGTTCCCGAGCATTCTGCATAACCGGTAACATACCTGTGTTTATAATAGGGATGCACCAAATCCACTAATTTGGATTCGGCCGAACCCCCGAATCCTTTGTAAAAGATTCAGCCGAACACTGAATCTGAATCCTAATTTGCATATGCAAATTAGGGGTGGGAAGGGGAAAACATTTTTTACTTCCTTGTTTTGATTTCCCTCCCCGCCCTTAATTTGCATATGCAAATTAGGATTCAGTTTGGCCGTGCAGAAGGATTCGACGGATCCGAAATCCTGCTGAAAATGACCGAATCCCGAACCGAATCCTGGATTCGCTGCATCCCTACTTTATAAGATATTGGACAGTTGGTGTAATTCAGTTTCTGAAGCATGAGATCTACAGTATGCTTGTGCTTCCTCTATGCTTCTTTGCTATGAAGGCAGGAAAATATTGTTAGAAATTTAAGATTTTTCTCACGGTTTGTTTTTCACCTTTTAAGCAAATGAGTTTTTGATTTTCCAGATTTTTTTGAAATAAGCACACATCTGACATTTTCAAAAATTGTTTTAGCAGGGGAAGCAGGTCTGGTTTGTTTCACATACAGGCTAAACAGACCATACTCCAGTTGGGAAGACAATAATTAGCTTTTTTGATGCTCCCCTCAAGTGCTAGGTCACCCCCATGGAGTGAGCTGGTGGCATTTGTGACAGTTATGCATATATGTGTGATGTCACACACATGCGCATAACAAATGTGCTTTGGGAAAGCAATCATTGTGCCATGCAACATGGCTGCCCGCACTGAGAGCTCCCTCCCAGTGCAGGCGACTTGGCAAATGTGGGGGGTTCCTTTAAACGATTGTTTCCCCCAATCTGTGTGCGCTCTCTATTAGCATGTTCCTCCTATAGGGACAATTTTGGGTTGCCCATTAAGTTACTTATGCAGGGATCATCTCCTGACACGTCTCTGCACAATTCTTTCACCATTTTATGTGGTTAATTGTCCCCTTTAAAGAATGTGTAAGTCTGTATGTGTAGAGAACATGATTCCCATACCTTTGTGGTTGTAAGTATCGAGACCCCTGCCTACCAATTATTATTGTCTAAATATCAGTTCCCTTGGAGGATGGAGTTCACGCTATGCTGTGCAGCAATATGAGCTTTTCACATACAAACAAGAATTTTCCCTTATACACTAATCACTGGATTTTTTTTGTTTGCTCTAGGGTGACAGAGTTGTATTATTCAGTCAATTCACCATGATGTTGGATATTATAGAAGTTTTCCTGAGGCATCACCAGCATAGATATGTCAGGCTGGATGGGAAAACACAAATATCAGAAAGGTAGGCATATTTAACTGCTGTAATAGCAAAACTGCTTTATTTCCACCCCCACATATGGCTGTCACATTGTATTTATATGGGGGTTTGTTAAAAAAGGCGCTATGTTTGCCCAGGTGCAGTAACCTATATAGCAACCAATCAGTAGGTACCATTACCTTGCCACCTATTTAAAAGCAAACATCTTATTAGTTGCTATATGTTACTGGTTTCGGGCAAATTTAGTGCCTTTTATTAAATCTGATGGTAAGTGTCTGAAGTTAAAACAAATGTAATTCTTTGTATCTTTTTAATATATACATTAGGTACTCGAGTATAAGCCGACCCGAGTATAAGCCGAGGTACCTAATTTTACCTAAGAAAACTGGGAACCTGTATTGACTCGAGTGTAAGCCTATACTACACTTTTGCCTGCAGGGTCACATTTTCTTTGAGCAGAATATTCCATGTGTGCCTTTCCCTACAACACAAATACTGTACAACGCGACCTTGCAATATATTCACACACAATCCCAACGTGATTACCGTGGAGAGGTAATTAATTCAACCCCCTTCCAACAATACAATTAGTACAGCTGGGGATTCAGAGCCCCACGCCAGCCCTATTGCCATGTAAATGGTAGGAGATCAGCTGAGCAGGAGGTGTGCGCGCATAGAGATGGTACAGCAGTGACACCAGCACAGGGGTAAATCCCCACTAGCAGCAGCCAGGGAGGGGGCAGATGAGAGGAGCAGCCACCTTGTCCCTGTACTTGTGCCAGTGTTGTGCCTGTTGGCTGCTCCCAGATTTGCAGCATGGCCGGAGCAGCACCACATGGGTCTGTTTGCAACTGACAAATCTCTCCGCACCCCGTGCCCTTAGTTCGCACTCTCCCCCTAGTTCGCACTTCCAGCTGCCCTGTGCTGCTGATGCTGGGTGCACAATAGCCACGTGTGAGTATGTGTGGAACCAGCTGGCGGCTGGCCTTCCACCCTCCCCCCTGCCTCCTGCTTGTGTAACGCAAGGTGATCCTGGGGAGATCGGCAGCCTGTGCACCCGCTCACCTACCTGCACAGCCCCCGCTCCCGGAGATCACAAGCAGGAACTGAAGATACAATCTCGGAGTCTGAGCCACTTTATCTCCTGCTGCTGTGCAGGCGTGAGGGGACATTAGTGGAGGAAGAACCACAAAGCTTTTCCTGGTTCCTTTAATTGAGTTGGGCCTGATTGGACGATTGGGCCTGCACGTAGCGCTCTGCCAGTGACGTCACACGCACCTCGCCACCGATTTAAAAGTATTTTTTTTAAATTTCTTTCTTGGGACTCGGCGGGCCATATAAAGGGTGCAGGGGCACCGCACCCTTTGCACCCCTGGTAGTTCCGCCACTGGGGGAGCTGCAGAAGGAGAGCAGCTTTTTTTTTTTTTTTTTTTCAGTATAAGCCGAGGTAGACTTTTTCAGCACATTTTGAGCGCTGAAAAACTCGGCTTATACTCGAGTATATACGGTAATTAAAAAATGGTCTACCATTTATATGTATATACGTCTATGTAGTTATATAGTGAATAAAGTACCCCCTCTTGTAAATTATAAGGATATTAAGTTACGAGGAGTTTCATGACCATATAAAAACACGAGGCTGATGCTTTTATACAGGTCATGAAACTCTGAGGTTGCTTCTTATATCGTCATATTTTGCAACAGGGGGTACTTTATTATAATACACAAATTTCAGTGAGTCATGTGGCAGAAATGACATCACTACTCACCGTTTATAACTGATGACATCAGTACTCACCGTTTATAAGGATATAATTTACAAGATATTCATGGCTTTTGTGTATTATATGTAAATATAACTTGTGTGTATATATACAGTTGTGTTCAGAATAATAGCAGTATGTTTAAAAAAGAAAGTGAATAAAACTCTAAAAATGAATAAAATGCTTATAATAGTTTTTATTTCCATACATGCAAATCCATTGTGAGCACTGCACATTCCATTCCAAATCAAAGCACAAATTTGTGTTATTCCTTTACAGAAAGTGAAGAAAAGGGAATATTCGGCTGTTTCCAAAATATTAGTCTCTGCATTTTTCTTTACAAACTCAAACATTCACTGTATATACTGAAAAATGTTTCAAAATTGTGTTTTCCTTTGAATCACTGAACTAATATTATTTGTATAAGCAGTGTTTCTGAGAACTGCTGCACATCTGTGTTACATGGAGTCGACCAACTTCTGGCTCCTGTTACATTCCACAATTCTTTTGCATTTCTTGGTTTTGCCTCAGAAACAGCATTTTTGATGTCACCCACACGTTTTCTACTGGATTGAGGTTCAGGGATTTGGCTGGCCACTCCATAACGTCAATCTTGTTGGTCTGGAACCAAGATGTTGCTTGTTTACTGGTGTATTTGGGGGGGGGGGGCGTTGTCTTGTTGAAACCCATTTCAAGGGCATTTTCTCTTCAGCATAAGTCAACATGACCTCTTCAAGTATTTTGATGTACTGAAACTGATCCATGATCCCTGGTATGCGATAAATAGGCCCAATACCATAGTATGAGAAACTTCCCCATATCATGATGCTTGTGCCACCATGTTTCACTGTCTTCACAGTGTACTGTGGTTTGAATTCAGTGTTTGGGGGTCGTCTGACAAACTGTCTGTAGCCCCTAGACCCAAAAAGAACAATCTTGCTTTCATCAGTCCACAAAATGTTTTTTTGTAACTTATATTTTTATTTCACATCAAAAAGGAAAATACAAGGCAGTAGCATGTTCGGTACAGTCATAACAGAGGAAGCATATTGAACAGTACAAGATCACAAAGACACGTTCACGTCCACTGCTTATTCTCACAGACCATACTAGATATGTCAGGCAGTATCTGTACCGATTAACAGTAAAGCAATTGTACAAAACAATACAGTAGAAAAGAAAAAGAAGAAAATACAGAAAGAGACCAACTAGAGAAAAAGGGTCAGAGGCCAGTAGGGGGGGAGGGGGGGGTCCTAGTTCGCTAATTGCAAGTGATATTGCTAAACTGTTTGCGAGTCAAGTTCCAGGCAGAGTGGAATTCGAGAATAGTTCCCATGGAGACCAGATCTTAAGATATAGAGGGACTTTATTGTGCAGTCTAGCCAAGTTATATTCATATTGCTTGATAGTATTAACCCGGCCTTTGACTTCTTGTATGGAGGGAATAGAGGAGGTTCTCCATTTGGCCGCAATGGAAATGCGAGCCGCTGAAAGTATCTGATTAGCCAATTTCTGAGTGTGTTTCGGGAGACGCTTATAAGGTTTCCCCAAGAGTACATGCAGTATGCATTTATCTAAGGTAAGGCGGGTCACCTGATTTAACAGGAGTAAAACGTCATCCCAGAATGACAAAATATGAGGACAAAACCAGAAAATGTGGGGCAAGGTCCCCCTGTGCCCGCATTCCCTCCAGCAGTTAGGGGAAGTATCCGGGAATAACCGGTGGAGCTTGACCGGTGTGTGGTACCAGAACATCAAAATTTTAAAGATATTTTCTTGTTGCCTGACACATGTAATCCCACGTTTAGTATTATCCCAAATCGCTTCCCATTCCTTGGTATCAATCGTCCGCCCTACACAGTCGTCCCATTTGGGCATATAGCTGTGCCTATTTTCCGTACCCGGGGAAGGGCTAATCAGTAGCTTATAAATGGAAGAGATTAGACCTTTTTGGGGTAATCCCTGAACTGCTAGACGTTCAAAGAAGGAGAGCTGTTCTTCCCTCTGCGGTACCAGTAATGGGGTACAGTAGTGTCTCAACTGGAAATACTCATACCATGAAAGTGAGAGATCTGGCGCCCTACCCAATATCGCCTCTCTCGTAGGGAAGGTGCCAATGGCTTGTGAGGTTAGATCCCGTAGAGTGAAAAAAGGGGCATCTTTCCAGCGTTGCAAATATTGTGGGGTCAAAGCCGGTTGGAACTGAGGGTTACCCAAATGGGAAAGTAAGAGGGAGGGATTGGAGGCCAGCCGATGTTTAAATCTCAACTTCCACCAAAGTTTCAAAGTAAGCTCTGTAGACTTAAGCATCGGCACTGGGGGTCTACCTTTGCCAGGGCTGGACCAAAGCCATGCATTAGGGTGATAGGGTCGGAAGTGGTGTGTCTCAATATTAGCCCAAACAATGTCTGAGGACCATCGGGACCATGCCAAGACCTGACGGAGTTGAGCTGCCTCATAGTAAAGCCTAAGCCGGGGCACCCCCATACCACCCATCTGAACCGGGGTTGTTAAGGTGTGTCTATTGATGCGGTGTCTTTTCTTTCCCCATATAAAGACATGGAATAGTGCCTGGACCTCCTTTAACATCGCCTGGGGGACAGGGATGGGCAGGGTCTCAAAGAGGTAAAGAAATTTAGGGAGGATAGACATCTTGAGAGAGGCTATCTTACCCATCCAAGATATAGAGTAACTAGCCCACTTCTGAAGTGTAGATTTTGTCTCATGGACCAAGGGCGGGAAGTTATATCGAAAGAGATCACCGTAGCGAGGCGCAATCTTTACTCCTAGGTGGGTAATATAGTCTGTCTTCCAATTATATTTGAAAGTGGCCTGTAGTGCTGCTAAGGACGGAGCAGGGATAAGTAAGGGAAGAGCTTCAGTCTTAGTCACATTAATTTTATACCCAGAGAGAATGCCATATGTGTCTAACAATTTATGAAGGGATGGAAGGGACACATGTGGGTTGGATATCGTTAAGAGCACATCATCCGCAAAGAGAGCGATTTTGTGGTGATCAGGACCCACCTCTACTCCCGTAATGTCTATATGATTGCGTATATGGGCAGCAAGTGGTTCGATACTTAGTGCATAAAGGAGGGGCGAAAGAGGGCAACCCTGTCTGGTCCCGTTTGAAATTTTAATTGGGGTGCGGGAGTGTCCAGGCAATTTCAGATAGGTTGTGGGGGTGCTATATAAGGCCTGTAAGGCCTGGAGAAAAGGCCCAGTTAAGTGAAGGTGGCGGAGAAGCGTAAAAAGATACGACCAGTCTAGGCGGTCAAACGCCTTTTCGGCGTCCAAACTCAGTACCAGTGCTTGCCGTTTTTGCACTTCCAGTACATTGAGCAAGTCGATTACTCGTCTTGTGTTGTCCCCTGCCTGGCGGCCTGATACAAAACCCACTTGATCCGGATGGATCAGCTTGGGCAGAAGGGGGGCTAGGCGGTTAGCTAGAAGTTTGGAAAATAGCTTCAAATCGGTATTAAAAAGGGCGATGGGCCTATAATTGGTGCATACCGTTGGGTCTTTACCATCCTTAGGGATTAGGGTGAGAAATGAAGTCAAATCCGTTGGGGGGATCGGGGTTCCCTGCAGGTAGCCATTATATAGTTTGGTAAGATAAGGTAAAAGGGTGAGGCGAAAGTGTTTATAGTATTGATAGGGCAACCCATCAGGGCCTGGGGCTTTATTATTAGGTAGAGTCTTAAGTGTGGCTAAGACCTCGTCTTGCGTAATTTCAGCGTTAAGAGTGTCCAAATCAGCATCTTGAAATTTAGGTAAATTTGCGTGGTGTAAGAAATCTGATAGTGACGGGGAGGGTGGCAAGGAACCCAACGGTAAGCCCTGTCTCAAATTGTATAAGGTAGAGTAGTATTTATGAAATTGCGCAGCTATATGGTCTGGATTATGCATCAATGTGCCCGAGTCATCCCTGAGCGCAGCAATGGTGGAACGGACTTTTAAGTCCTTTAATTTGCGAGCCAGGATGGTGTGTTGTTTGTCACCTTTCTCATAATAAGTTTGTCTAGTCCAGAGCAGTGCCTTTGAGACTACAGTTTCTTTCTGGATTCGGAGTTGGCTACGAGTTTGGATAATCTGTTCGAGTAGGGTTTCAGAGGGGTTGTCGTTATATTGAGATTCTAAGGTGCTTAACTGGGATAGGAGGTCTTGTTGTAGTTGCATGTGTTGTTTTTTTCTAGCAGAAGATAGAGCAATAAAGTGACCTCTCATAGTGGCTTTATGTGCCTCCCACAGGGTGGTCAAAGACTGGACAGAGCTTTCATTCATAGCAAAGTACTCTTTTAGCAGAGTTTCCATTTTGGTAAATGTATCCGGGTCATTTAAAATAGTTTCATTAAGTCTCCAGTGAGCTATTTTGGGTGGAGTGGTATGTAAGTCAAGGGCAGTCCACAAAATGTTGTGCCATTTCTCTTTAGGCCAATGTGTTTTTTAGCAAATTGTAACCCCTTCAGCACGTCTTATTCAACAATGAGACTTTGTGGGGGCTTCTTGCTGATAGCTTGGCTTCACATAGGCGTCTTCTAATTTTAACAGTACTCACAGGTAACTTTAGATCTTCTTGAATCTTCCTGGAGCTGATTATTGGAGCCATTTGGTTATTCTTCTATCCATTCCAATGGTAGTTTTCAGGGGCATAAATACAGAAGAAGCAGACCCTGCGGCTGCAGGTGGGCCCAGGAGGAATGGGGGCCCATGAGTCGCTAAATAACAAGCAATTTCAACATATATGGGTAGAAAAGGACAACCTCTGATTATGTTGGGGGCCCTAAAAATGTATTTGCTGTGGGGCCCAGTAACATCTAGTTACGCCACTGGTAGTTTTCCATTTTCTTCCAGTCTTTCAGATTTTCGTTGCCATTTTAAAGCATTTGAGATGATTTTAGCTGAGCAGCCTATCATTTTTTGCACTTCTTTATATGTTTTCCTCTCTCCAGAACAGTGTACTTTGATTAAGATGTTGATTGAACAATGTCTGGAATGACCCATTTTACTTGGTTTTCAGAGAAATTACTATAACCAGCATGCACAACATTTGCTGCCTTCCTTCCTTAAATAATGGCTGTAATTGACACCTGTTTTTTCACAGAATGAATGACTCACTAATTGAACTCCACACTGCTATTATTTGGAACAAGCTATTATTATTATTTTGAACACTGCTATTATTTGGAACAAGCCTCAATTAATGTTTCAATTACACAGAATCAGCAGCATGCATGTCTTGGTTTTCTATTACTCTACTACACCTACTAGTAAATTACAGTGGTGTGAAAAACTATTTGCCCCCTTCCTGATTTCTTATTCTTTTGCATGTTTGTCACACTTAAATGTTTCTGCTCATCAAAAACCGTTAACTATTAGTCAAAGATAATATAATTGAACACAAAATGCAGTTTTTAAATGAAGGTTTACGTTAAGGGAGAAAAAAAACTCCAAATCTACATGGGCCTGTGTGAAAAAGTGATTGGCCCCCTTGTTAAAAAATAACTTAACTGTGGTTTATCACACCTGAGTTCAATTTCTGTACTCATCCCCAGGCCTGATTACTGCCACACCTGTTTCAATCAAGAAATCACTTAAATAGGAGCTACCTGACACAGAGAAGTAGACCAAAAGCACCTCAAAAGCTAGACATCATGCCAAGATCCAAAGAAATTCAGGAACAAATGAGAACAAAAGTAATTGAGATCTATCAGTCTGGTAAAGGTTATAAAGCCATTTCTAAAGCTTTGGGACTCCAGCGAACCACAGTGAGAGCCATTATCCACAAATGGCAAAAACATGGAACAGTGGTGAACCTTCCCAGGAGTGGCCGGCCGACCAAAATTACCCCAAGAGCGCAGAGACAACTCATCCGAGAGGCCACAAAAGACCCCAGGACAACATCTAAAGAACTGCAGGCCTCACTTGCCTCAATTCAGGTCAGTGTTCACGATTCCACCATAAGAAAGAGACTGGGCAAAAACGGCCTGCATGGCAGATTTCCAAGGCGCAAACCACTTTTAAGCAAAAAGAACATTAAGGCTCGTCTCAATTTTGCTAAAAAACATCTCCATGATTGCCAAGACTTTTGGGAAAATACCTTGTGGACCGACGAGACAAAAGTTGAACTTTTTGGAAGGTGCGCGTCCCGTTACATCTGGCGTAAAAGTAACACAGCATTTCAGAAAAAGAACATCATACCAACAGTAAAATATGGTGGTGGTAGTGTGATGGTCTGGGGTTGTTTTGCTGCTTCAGGACCTGGAAGACTTGCTGTGATAGATGGAACCATGAATTCTACTGTCTACCAAAAAATCCTGAAGGAGAATGTCCGGCCATCTGTTCGTCAACTCAAGCTGAAGCGATCTTGGGTGCTGCAGCAGGACAATGACCCAAAACACACCAGCAAATCCACCTCTGAATGGCTGAAGAAAAACAAAATGAAGACTTTGGAGTGGCCTAGTCAAAGTCCTGACCTGAATCCTATTGAGATGTTGTGGCATGACCTTAAAAAGGCAGTTCATGCTAGAAAACCCTCAAATAAAGCTGAATTACAACAATTCTGCAAAGATGAGTGGGCCAAAATTCCTCCAGAGCGCTGTAAAAGACTCGTTGCAAGTTATCGCAAACGCTTGATTGCAGTTATTGCTGCTAAAGGTGGCCCAACCAGTTATTAGGTTCAGGGGGCAATTACTTTTTCACACAGGTTTGGATTTCTTTTCTCCATAAATAATAAAAACCCTCATTTCAAAACTGCATTTTGTGTTTACTTGTGTTGTCTTTGACTAATAGTTAAATGTGTTTGATGATCAGAAACATTTTGTGTGACAAACATGCAAAAGAATAAGAAATCAGGAAGGGGGCAAATAGTTTTTCACACCACTGTATTTGCCATGTAGAAATATAATTTCTACCAAAAACAGTGATTGATCAGGTTAGTGATGTCAGACTGCTATTATTTTGGACACAACTGTACTAGTGGGTTGATCCAATGAGGGTTAAGGTCAAGGCGTGGGACAAAATCTTTTGACCTGGGCATCACTGCTATGTGATCTGGTAAATCACTAGGGCAGAGTTTCTATATACTGTACTATACTATTTACAATTATAACATTTAATGGGCAAAGTAGACTTGCTTCATACACTCACATTAGTGTTGCACAGACCAGCTAGAAACCTGCAGGTTCAGGCTCGTGCATTACCTTTCCAGCTGGTCATGTCCTTGGTCTCACACTACCTGTGACATCATATCTCAACAATCTTATATACAATAATTATATGCTCCCGCCTCTCCCCCTCCCATGCAGTCATGTCGGAAAGGTGATGACGGATCAAGCGGGTAGGTTCAGGTCTAGCATAGTTCTTTGTCGACCCATGTATTACTAACTTTGTTAATGTTATACTATAACTTTCATATAACATTTCTTATTAACAGATTATAATGAGCAGACATTCCTTCGCCTTTTTTTTTTTTATCGGGGAAAAGCACTAAAGCCCCCAAATGCAGTATTTCTATGGGTGACTGTTTCCCTGTAAAGAGCCTGAACTAGTTTACATTAAAAGTTATAGTGTCACATCTTCTAAACAATGTTGTTTCTTTGTCAGGATACATCTTATAGATGAGTTTAACACTGACATGGATATATTTATATTCCTTCTGTCAACCAAAGCCGGGGGACTTGGGATCAATCTGACATCAGCAAACATCGTCATTCTTCATGATATAGACTGCAACCCTTATAATGACAAGCAGGCAGAGGATCGATGCCACAGAGTCGGCCAGACCAAGTAAGGCTTTCAGTGCATAACATTATTGTTTTTCTTCTAACGTTTTTTACAGGATCACAACCCTAGACTGGGAGAGTCTTCAGCTCTTCTAGGTATGGGAGTGTCCGCAGTCAATGGTATTAAAGTTTTTTCCCCATAGAGTTGCTTTCCTGTATTTCAACTGTTTACTGTTTTAATTCCATCTTCTGATTGGTCACTTCAAAAAAGAAGGCGTGGGAAAAAAGGCAACATATCAACCTATAAAAAGGCGAACTTGCGGAGCAGTCCTCATTGTTCGCTGGCGGTCAAAGGGATAGGATCGACTTTAGAATTCCACCCACCCACTCAATTGTTAATTATAATATATATATATATAGATCGAAGCTATATATTTATATAGTGAATAAAGTACCCCCTCTTGTAAATTATAAGGATATTATAAGTTACCAAGGAGTTTCATGACCATATAAAAACACAAGGCCGAAGGCCGAGTGTTTTTATAAGGGTCATGGAACTTCGAGTTTAATTTATAATATCCTTTATAATATTAATTTACAAGAGGGGGTATATACTCGTGTATAAGCCAACCCGCGTATAAGCCGAGGTACCTAATTTTACCTAGAAAAACTGGGTAAACTTATTGACTCGCGTATAAGCCTAGGCTGAGAAATGATGGACTGGGAGACTTGGCACTCTATTACTAAATACCCCCAGAGCTCACAAAAAGATGGCACAGCAGCAAATACATGTATAATACCCCCAGATATCATAGCAGAATGGCACAGATTTAATGCCTGCACTGCTCTCTGGCTTTAACTAGAAAGTGGACCAGTAGCCAGCACAATAACCCAGGGACAACTTAACAGAGGCACTGACTGACCGTATGGGTGGGAAAGTGGTGAGAAGACTGCAGTGCTAATGTGATAGTAGCAGCTCCTTCCTTGCTTCCGTTTCTCCCGAGCTGAAAACCATTTGAGTGCTGCTGGCCAATCAGATGCACACACACAGCTGCTGGTAGCGCGCTCGCCTTCTCCCTGTCACAGCCGAAGTAATTTGATCCTGCAGCAGAGACTGTGACAAGGGAGGAGGAGCGGCAGCAAGGGAAGCTCTGAAAAGAAAAGTCTGCTGCAGAGAAGAAAAGCTGCGAGGGAGCGGGAGACAAAATCACTGCACTGCACTGAAACGGAGCGTTTCAACAGGGGCCGCATTGATCTCCATCCCTGAATAGTGCATCTCCTCTACTGTGCGCCGGTACTTACGGTAGGAAGCGCTGGATTAGAAGCCCCATCAGGGGTGCAGGGGACACGGAGGAGCTCATGAAGCGCAGCCTGTTTTTCAGCCTTCTGCGTATGACTCGCGTATAAGCCGAGGTAGAGTTTTTCAGCAAATTATAGGGTGCTGAAAAACTCGGCTTATACACGAGTATATACGGTACTTTATTTATTATAATACAGAAGTATCAGTGAATCATGTGACAGAAATGACATCAGAACTCACCATTTATAACTGATGACATCAGAACTCACCATTTATAAGGATATAATTTACAGGACATTCATGGCTTTTGTGTATTATAATAGGTTACAGGTTAATTGTAGGTATGCCCCTGGTTAGGTGTTAAACAGGTGGGGCTTAATGCTTCATAATCCATTAAGGCGGCCCACTGCGGAGATCTGATTCAGAGGCTGGCTGGGAAAAAGTTTGTATTGAGCAGTTATTAGTGGTCTGATAAATATGACAGGTAATTAATAAAAAGGAATTTGCTTTTTAAAGTGCATAGATGTGTAAATATACAGTATTTATTTTTAGGGAAGTAAATGTGATCAAGTTAATTGGCAAAGAAACCATTGAAGAGTCAATGCTGAAGATAAGTCAGCAGAAATTAAGGCTGGAACAAGACATGACAACTGTGGACACAGGTATGTCTTTCTGAATGTTTCAGCTGCCCTTAAACAGGATGATGATAGCAGAACCATTCAACATCTCATCAGCCCATGCATGGGGCAAACAAGGGCTCTTCCCAGCTGATATCGTTGGGCATTGGCCAGATAAGTCAGTCAGGTGACCAGCAGAATGAAAAGAAACAGATGAGAGGGATAGTGAACTTGATTATTTCAGAAACAATGTAACATTTTTAATTGATTTAGAATTATTATTTAGAAAAGGTCTTGCTTCAGTGTGAGGACACATTAAATTTTTATCTTCCCGATAGTTCCCCTTTAAAGTCCAACTTTTTTCTTCGCTATTATCAGGCAGGAGCTTTCTGGATAACAGATCCTATACCTGTACAGTATTAGGATACAGATGCAATGCCTTGGTCTGTTCTTATCAGTGTCGGACTGGGATGCCAGGGGCCCACCAGAAAATGTTAGTCCAGGTGCCCATTCTCCAAACTATTTCTCCTCTTCCTCACCTCACTCAACCTCTATTTTTCAAGTCTCTTTTCTTTCTATTCTACTATTTATTATTCTTTATCTATTTAGCCTCTCTTTTACCATACAGAAGTAGGTATTGACCATGAAACAGGCCAAATGCTTAGAAGCTGGAGGGCCCACTAACACTTTTCCTGGTATCCCGGTGGGCCAGTCCGACACTGGTTCTTATAAAGCAGTAATATGGATTCACAATCATTTAAGGACAGGTTAGAGGGGATGATTAGGTGAGCAGCCATATAGAATAGATTATACAGGCTAAGTACATCATTTTATTATTGTTTGCTCTTGTATCTTTTCCCTTCCTAGGAGATGAAGGAACCATTCCTCTGGACATGGCTACTTTACTGAAAACATCCCTAGGTCTTTAATTAAACGGCAAGTCTGCTATGTCCTGACGCCTGATATAAAGAAGCAGATGAAGCCAGTCGTTTACTTTCTACTGACTTTGCAATTATTGAACATTTGTACTTTTTTCTTTTTTTTTGTAACCAGCTAAACCTGCTCCAATAAACCTCAGGTTATTAAAAATGAGCTGTTATGGCACAAGATGTACATTCTCTTCCCAGCAGCACTTGGGTGCCACGTTGAATGGGTGCGGACTCTTTTGCGCTTATATTGCCGGCATTTCTGTACTGCCAGTGGTTTCCTACCTCTGATGCTCTCAGCTGTATTCCAGGGAATAACGTATATTTTTATGGAGACTCAGAAGTTGGCTTTTTTTTTTATGTTACATTGGTAAAGAAAGTTAAAGAGATATTAAAATTATCACTTGAAATTGAGTTTTCAGTAAGAATTTTTTTTTTTTGTAAACTAAATGCAAAAAAATAAAGCATTTGTAACCTACCTCAATAGCAATGGTTTTGTTATGTCTGTCTCAGTGGAAAGTATTGTTGCACAAAATAAAGTTTTCCAAGGAACGATCCAGACTGCAGGATTAACTGCTCAATTAGGTGTTTATTTTTCAACACAACATGTTTCGAGTCTCCAAGGACTCTTTGTCAAGTGTATACAATGGATGTGAAACAACGTATAATATAGTGTTTAACAGGAAATGACATCAAAGCATTTAGCCCAACCTCCAAGTGGTAATCACGTGAAGAGAAACAATGTCTCAAGGTAAAGATAAACTTCAGTTTGTAACATCGTGTTCAAATAACAATAAGTAAGATAAAGTAAAATTCTTTTTCCAAAGGCTGAGGGCTTTTTTTCATTCAATTTTTATTCGTAGACAACCTTCAACTATCACCAATGTGCTGTGAAGAGAGTTAAATATTAGTACAAAAAAAGGAGGATTAAAAACTTAGACCAATGGGCAAAAACTTGTTAGCACTGCCAACTACGGCCTACTAGCCCAATCTGTCTCGAATATAGCAGCAATTGACTCAGAGTCCTCTCGGACTTAAACAAATTCTACATGATAAGTAACTTAATTACTGTACGTTACCATAACTGGATTCTGAAACATTCTGAATGTGTGGCTAAGGGGTCAATATCTGGAAGAGAGGAGGCATAAAAATAGTGTTAGCATCGTTTCACAAGAAGCTTTTTACACTCCGGGATTCATTTAACCCTTTAGGGTTCACAGTGTTAAGCTTTCTAATCCAGTACATCTCTCTTTGAGATAATCGCAATTTTAGATCCCCACCTCTTGGGGGGTTATATACGACCTCCAAAACTAGCCATTTTAGTTGGTTTACGTTATGACTCATAGCCGAGAAATGTCTAGCAACAGCTGTATCGGAATAAGTATCCTTTTTAAAATTCTTTTTCTTTACCTTGAGACATTGTTTCTCTTCACGTGATTACCACTTGGAGGTTGGGCTAAATGCTTTGATGTCATTTCCTGTTAAACACTATATTATACGTTGTTTCACATCCATTGTATACACTTGACAAAGAGTCCTTGGAGACTCGAAACATGTTGTGTTGAACAATAAACACCTAATTGAGCAGTTAATTCTGCAGTCTGGATCGTTCCTTGGAAAACTTTATTTTGTGGATTGATATAGTTGCACTTACGGCGGAGGTGCACCCCAAGGCTTCGATCGAAAGTTTGTTTGGCATTGGTTTGAGGTAACTAGCATCTCTCATTTATTGGACTTGATTTTTCCGCCTGCTGGTTTACCTTAACTACTGATTAATTACTAAAGGATGTCAGAAGGAACCTCGCCCGGTCTACCTAATACAGGGGCCGTGACTTTTGCCTATAATGATGTAGAAATCAATAGAATTCTTGCAGAGATAAACACAGATCCTATGCTGTTTGAAGACAAACCTCTGCATATGAACCTGGCAAAAGATCTTTTATATGTACAAAGAAAGGAAACACACATCACTCTACATGTGAGTACTCTAGCCGAATATATTAAACTCAGACGTATTCCAAGAGGCCTGCGACTAGATATCAAACCTAACCTTTGTGCCAACAATAAAGTGCTGCAACAGAAGTGGTTTGAGATTTGTAACAAATGCAGCATTGACCTTATGGTACTTACTGTTGAAAGATTGACAATTAAGCTGCAAGAAACCCGTGTAGCTATAGACGAGTTGAAAATCAAGGCACAGGAAGAACTTGGATCACAGAAACTTACTGAGGTGCTGGTGGAGCATAACCACATCCTAAGCAAACTGAAGGAAAGCATCAAGGAAAAGAAACGCGCCAAGTTTGAACGAGACGCTATCGACTATAGAGAGAACAGAGTCTATTCATGGAAGGAGGAGCGAAAATGGCAGCGTTCGCAGGAGAGACAGCAGACCGGACTGCCCGCACCACCATACCGGCAACTACGTGGCACCCAGCGCACTACAGTGGACTTACCCGGAAGGATTCCAGAAAGCACACTGAGAAGGCAGCAGGGACCGCCGTACACAGCCGCGACCAGCAGCGAAGACTCGGCAACATCTATACAGGCGTCCTCAAGTTCCTTGGCGTCCTCGGTTTCTTTTTTGGATCCGCGTACTACAATACAAGACAGCGATCGGAAACAGCACCACAGCAAAGGGTCGAGAGGGGGCAGAGGTCGCTACCCGAAACGGACCCGCAAACAAACCAGGTAAATTTAGTTATTAATATTTCCTCATATGAATTGACTGCGTCTGAGCTTAGCGTATTGAACAAAGGCCTAAACTTTATCCCATATTACGACGCTGATCTGACTAATTGGGAAATCGAATTTCAAAAGTTCTTGCGTGACTTGAAATTAAAAGCTTACTTTTCAGGCGCTGTACCAAAGGATTGTTCTGTAAAAGCTGGATGTAAACTTAAAAAACGTAGCAACTTTATACCGGAGTACAATAACGAATCTTTAATAGCTTTCGAAAATGTTGTAAATTTTGAGGTTAAGAAACACTGGAAGACACAGGGAGATAAATGCTTTCGCCCTAACCTCACGTTTAAGGAGAAAAGAGCTTTAGATTCATTAAAGACTAATAACACCATTATTATACGTAAAGCAGACAAAGGGGGAGCAACGGTAGTTATGGATATGATAAAGTATGAAGCTGAAGCCCTTAACCAACTAAATGTACCAGGACACTATGAAAGAATAGACCACGACCCCACATTACAGATCAAAAAGGATATTGACCTTATGGTGACACAAGCATGGGAAAACGGAGTGATTCAGACACAGGAGAAGGATTTCCTTACAACTGAGTTTCCACGTATCCCGGTGTTGTATTTGCTCCCGAAAATCCATAAGAGCCTTGTCAGCCCACCAGGGAGACCGATAGTCTCGGGCATTGGGTCTGTCCTGGAACCTTTATCTAAATTTGTAGATACCTTCCTACAACCATTAACCTGTCACATACCAGTGTGTTTGAAGGACACCACGGACTTATTGGTTAAAATGAATGCCTTGGAGGCACTAGACCCCGATATTATATTGGTGAGCGTGGATATACAAAGCTTATATACCTCTATCCCACAGGATGATGGCATAAGGGTCATAGAAGAGGCTTTTTTAGATACCAACTTGTTACCACAGTTAATGTATTTTTTAATTGACTGTTTATCGATTGTATTACAAAAAAATTATTTCAGGTTTGCAGGCAAGTACTATTGGCAACGACAGGGCACGTCGATGGGTGCTGCAGTAGCACCAGCCTTCGCCAACCTCTTCGTACATGATCTGGAGAAAAAAGTATTCCTGAAAGGGGCATTTAAAGAACACATCATCCATTATTTTCGATATGTGGACGACATCCTTATCTTTTGGAAAGGTCCTGTTCAAACCTTTGAGGAGATGGTCGTAGAAGCCAATAAAGCCCATAAAACCATTAAATTTACATCTGAGGTTGGTGGCCTCTCGTTGAATTTCCTGGATGTACACCTCACCATCTCTGAAGGCCGTGTGCACACTAGCCTATACAGGAAGGATACAGATAGGAATAATGTTCTGCATGCCAAAAGTTTCCATGCCCCCCTCCGATCTAGAGAAGTTTGAAAACGCTACCGAAAATCTGAAAAAAAGATTTCTAGATAGGGGTTACAACAAAAAGTCCATTAATGAATGTATTGAAGACACTTACAAAATTGATAGGAAGGAATTGCTTACTTACAAACCTAAAAAAGAGAGTAAACGGTTACCATTTGTATCTACGTTCAGCGTAAACAGTAAAGTTATAGAAAATACCATACGCAAATACTGGCCTATTGTCCAACAGGATACCACTTTGGGTAAATGTGTCCCTAATACTCCCCTTTTCAGTTATAAAAGAGGATGTAACCTAAGGGACATCTTATGTCCATCAGAGGTTAACCCCTCGGGTCCACGTACGCAAAGGTTTATTGGAAAACCAAAGAAGGGTACGTTTGCATGCTTAAATTGCATATGTTGTACATCTATAATTAAAGGGGACACGATCAATCATCCATGTGATGGGACCCCCATACGCCTAAAACATTATGCTACCTGCGACACCTGTAACGTGGTCTACCTGCTCAAATGCCCATGTGGGATGGCATACGTGGGCCAGACAGTGAGACAAGTTAAATCACGCATCAAAGAGCATCGAGGCTACATTAGGAATTTTAAAAAGGATACTTATTCCGATACAGCTGTTGCTAGACATTTCTCGGCTATGAGTCATAACGTAAACCAACTAAAATGGCTAGTTTTGGAGGTCGTATATAACCCCCCAAGAGGTGGGGATCTAAAATTGCGATTATCTCAAAGAGAGATGTACTGGATTAGAAAGCTTAACACTGTGAACCCTAAAGGGTTAAATGAATCCCGGAGTGTAAAAAGCTTCTTGTGAAACGATGCTAACACTATTTTTATGCCTCCTCTCTTCCAGATATTGACCCCTTAGCCACACATTCAGAATGTTTCAGAATCCAGTTATGGTAACGTACAGTAATTAAGTTACTTATCATGTAGAATTTGTTTAAGTCCGAGAGGACTCTGAGTCAATTGCTGCTATATTCGAGACAGATTGGGCTAGTAGGCCGTAGTTGGCAGTGCTAACAAGTTTTTGCCCATTGGTCTAAGTTTTTAATCCTCCTTTTTTTGTACTAATATTTAACTCTCTTCACAGCACATTGGTGATAGTTGAAGGTTGTCTACGAATAAAAATTGAATGAAAAAAAGCCCTCAGCCTTTGGAAAAAGAATTTTACTTTATCTTACTTATTGTTATTTGAACACGATGTTACAAACTGAAGTTTATCTTTACCTTGAGACATTGTTTCTCTTCACGTGATTACCACTTGGAGGTTGGGCTAAATGCTTTGATGTCATTTCCTGTTAAACACTATATTATACGTTGTTTCACATCCATTGTATACACTTGACAAAGAGTCCTTGGAGACTCGAAACATGTTGTGTTGAACAATAAACACCTAATTGAGCAGTTAATCCTGCAGTCTGGATCATTCCTTGGAAAACTTTATTTTGTGGATTGATATAGTTGCACTTACGGCGGAGGTGCACCCCAAGGCTTCGATCGAAAGTTTGTTTGGCATTGGTTTGAGGTAACTAGCATCTCTCATTTATCGGAAAGTATTGTTGGGCAGGGTCAGAAATGAACTACACTTGTTAAATCATGCAAGTCATGATTTAACCCTTTTGGTGCTGCATTTGGACCTTTGAGCTATGCCATGTATTAATTAATGCACAAATCTGTGGCCCTCACACTGTGGGTAATTCATCAGACACCATTGTTTTTAACCTTTACTTGCACTTTCCAAAGGGGTTTCTCAATTCAGTTAGATTTCTCATGGCAGTAAACTGTCTGCTTTAACACTTTATTGGCTCCCTTTGTGATTGGGAATCATAGCTGTAAAACATTGGCCATTGGCAAAATGGCACATTTAATATACAAAGGGCCACAGGCAAACCTGCTACCTAGAGGCACATTTATCAAGGGCCGAACTTCGAATTCATGTTTTTAAAAGCTACAATAAACTCGAAATTTATTAATCAAATGTTCTCAGCTCGGACAAATTGAAATTGAATCGACCCAAAAACGAATCAAATTAGAAAAACCTGAATCAAAGTGAAAAATCTCAAATGTCCGGAGGGCTGCAAACATCACCAAAATGAGCCCTGGACCCCTCCCATTGACTTATGCAGCAATCCGGCAGGTTTAAGGTGTCAAATAGTCGACTTCGAGTTCTTAAAGGGCCAGAGTATGATAAACCTCGAAATAAAACTCAAATAGAGTTTGGATAATTCACAATTCGAATGAGTTTTGACCAAAAAAAAAATTCACTTTGACCCTTAATAAATCTGCCCACTAGTGTCTTGAGTCGACACTGTGTATTCCAAGGCTGACTGGTGAGGTTACCATTAGGGATGCACCAAATGCAGGAACTGAATCAGAATCCTAATGTATATGCAAATTAGGGGCACGGAGGGACATCGCATGAGTTTTTGTCACAAAACAAGGAAGTAGAAAAGCTTTTCCCCCTTCCCACCCCCAATTTGCATATGCAAATTAGGATTAGGTTCGGTATTCAGCTGAATCTTTCACAAAGGATTCGGGGGTTCGGCCGAATCCAAAATAGTGGATTCGGTGCATCCCTAGTTACCATTTACCAATTAAAAAGGAAGTTGGTTGACAAATACCAGCAAACGCCTCTGGACATAATACAACCCAAAGTGGGAGATGCTTAAGTACACCAATCCTCTTGTTAAGTTGGACGCAAGCTGCTGCTCCCCCTGCCAGGTCCCACATATAACTGCAGCACTCTTGTGACAGTGGTTTACAAACTAGCCAATGTTTTGGGCCATTTCCTGAGAGAGCGCAGGTGCAATAAACCAAGATTCAGAGTGCTGCAGCATATGTTCTGTGGACATAATACCAGCTCTTCTACCCAGGTACAAGTTCTTGGTTTTCTGATTCAGTTTGCTCTAGTGTTCCAACTAATTACAAACCCCAATTCTACACACAGACAAGTCCAAACAGGAAGTATTTTGGCCCCTAGAACAAGCACCTGCTTAATAAGTATATGGAGGGGTATTTTCATGGGCAGCAGACATGCTACGTTGTCTTAAGTTTGCAGGCGCTCAACTTAGAATATATTCAGATAATTTATTTTTTTTGATTCTACAGTGGAACACTGAACAGTTCAGTATAAAATTAAAAACTGGATAAATAGGCTGTGCAAAATGGAAAATTTCTAATAGTTAACCAAAAATGTAATGTATAAAGGCTGGAGTGACTGGATGTATAAAATAAAACTACTTCCTGCTTTGCAGCTCTTGGTTTCCACGGATTGGTTACCAGGCAGTAACCAGTGACTTGAGGGGGGGCAAATGGATCATAACTTGCTTTTGAATCTGATCTGAATGCCGAGGATCAATTGCAAACTCACTGAACAGAAATGTACCATGTGGTCCTCCTTCAAGTCACCGACTAACTCAGCTGAAAAGCAGGAAGTAGTGTTACATAGTTAAATCGGGTTGAAAAAAGACAAAGTCCATCAAGTTCAACCCCTCCAAATGAAAACCCAGCATCCATACACACACCCCTCCCTACTTTCACATAAATTCTATATACCCATACCTATACTAACTATAGAGTTTATTATCACAATAGCCTTTGATATTCTGTCTGTCCAAAAAATCATCCAAGCCATTCTTAAAGGCATTAACTGAATCAGCCATCACAACATCACCCGGCAGTGCATTCTACAACCTCACTGTCCTGACTGTGAAGAACCCCCAACGTTGCTTCAAATGAAAGTTCTTTTCTTCTAGTCTAAAGGGGTGGCCTCTGGTACGGTGATCCACTTTATGGGTAAAAAGGTCCCCTGCCATTTGTCTATAATGTCCTCTAATGTACTTGTAAAGTGTAATCATGTCCCCTCGCAAGTACCTTTTTTCCAGAGAAAACAACCCCAACCTTGACAGTCTACCCTCATAATTTAAGTCTTCCGTCCCTCTAACCAGTTTAGTTGCACATCTCTGCACTCTCTCCAGCTCATTTATATCCCTCTTAAGGACTGGAGTCCAAAACTGAACTGCATACTCCAGATGAGGCCTTAACAGGGACCTATAAAGAGGCATAATTATGTTTTCATCCCTTGAGTTAATGCCCTTTTTTATGCAAGACAGAACTTCTGTTCTCTTATGTTACACATCCAGTCACTCCAGCTGTTATACATTACATTTTTGGCTAACTATATCAGAAACATTTTATTCTGCACAGCCTATTTACCCAGTTTTTATTTTTATACTGAACTGTTCCTTTAAGAGCTGCTACCTCTGCCAATGAAGACAGTATGTTCATGTACCACAACCTTTAGTCATGGTGGGTTTTACTTTGTAATCTGTAGAAGTTAATGGTGTTAAAGGAGACCTGTCATCCAGACATAAAAACCTGTATAATTAAAGTCCTTTTCAAATTAAACATGAAATCCAATATATATTTTTTTTTTTAAATTCTAGTTGTTGTAAGCTCATTTAAAAATCTCATCTGTCAATCAAATATTGACTGCCCCTCCTCTATATGCCTTATGTATAGAGGCAGGGCAGGAAATGACTTTCCTTTTCCATTCAGCACTTCCTAGATGTCACTACTCTCCCCACATTCCCCCTCCTTAGCATCCGATTATGTAGCCTGAGCATGGGAATTGCCATCAGGTCCCCCATTCTGGCATTGAAAGATTGAGACGATACAAGGCTCGCATTAATAACAGTGTTCACAAAATGGCCGTTGCCTGCTATAATTATTATTTCCCAGGATGAAGAAAACAAGATTTAAATTAATTATATAGTATAAATAATTATTTTGCTTGACAGACATGATACAATAGGATTTGGAATTATTTCTTAAGGTGACAGGTCCCCTTTAACTTATATTTGACCAAATGTTTGCACAGAATGGAGCCTTTGGAGAGACAGCAGATCATTTAGTGAGCAGTATTCTGATGTAATTTCAAACGTGTCCTTCTACTGTGCCTCAAGAATTCATAGAAAAGAATGTTAGTGAAAGCCTCCATTCCAGGTTGGGGAGGGAGGTGTCAATATACAGCACTGAGACACTGCCCCCTCCTTCCAAACCTCAGTAATGGAATAGTGGGAGGTTCTTATGCAGGAGACTTATAGCTGCCTTTACATTACCTTTAACTGTTATTTGCTACAGTGAACTCAGATTGAATCAATAGACAGGGTTTTCCTGAAGAAAGTCTTTATTGAGGAGAGATTTGCAGTAGAAGCATTGCTCTTGATCAGCTAGTAAACTATGGCTTGCACAGACTACATTGTTATTCCTACGTGCGAAAAGGAAAGAAATGCTTTACTGTGATTTGTCATTCAATGTTTTACTGGGATTTTTTGGGTCTCTTCTTAATCCATGCAGCAATGGTGGGAATGGCTTTAACTCTTTCCTTCAGAGCCAGCAGCTTTGGATAGTCTTTGGCAAAGCCGGGTACATAGCTTTCAAAACTATCAGCACAGGTGTCCCAGAAAAAGTCAGCCCAGGTTGCCTGCAGGAGAGAAAGAAGCACTTCACTTTCACTATTCAGCTTATGTCACACACATACGGAGGAGAACGTTGATGATAAATTGAAGCAATACATTTGGTGACAGACTGGATTTTACCACACAGATTTCCTCATGAAATCCAAACTACCGATCATGATATTTAAAGCAGTTCATAACACTACCCCCTACCTCTCTTACAGTTGTGTTAAGAATAGTGTTTAAGCTTTATTATTTTATATTTTAATTTTTTAATCCATAACTGGTATGGGATCTGTTATCCAGAAACCTCTGAATTACAGAAAAGCAGTCTCCCATGGGCTTCCTTTTATCCAAATAATCCAAGTTTTAAAAAAAAAAAAAAAAAAAATTCCTTTTTCTCTAATAATAAAACAGTAACTTGTACTTGATCCCAATTAAGATATAATTAATCCTTATTGGAAGCAAAACCAGCCTATTGGGTTTAATGTTTACATGATTTTCTAGAAGACAAAGGAGAAACAAACCCTTAATAAAAAAAACCCTACCCTACATAGATCCCCCCCCCCCGGGGCCCTAACTATTTACCCCTCCGTGCAGATTCTGTCCAGCGGAGTTCACAGGCACCATCTTTGGCCTCTTCGGTAATCTTTGGAATGAGACCAGCGCTTTGGCAATTTTCGGCACATGCGCAGTTGTCTCGAAACAGAAAATTGCTCCAACTGTGCATGCGCCGCTTTGCTGGTCTCATACCAAAAAGAAGATGGCTGCCGTGAACTCCGCTATACAGAATCTGTACAGAAAGGTAAGTTAAGAGTTAGGGGCATTTGCCCGGGGGGGGGGGGGGTCTATGTAGGGTAGGGTTTTTTTTTTTTTTTAAAAGTGTTTGCCCTTTAAAGGTAGGAACATCTCAATTATGGAAAGATCTTTTATCCAGGAATACTTGGGACCCGTGGTTTACTGGATAACAGTTCCCATACCTGCAATAGCTTTTATTTTCATACACGCAAATGTATTGGGAACACTGCACATTCTATTCCAAATCAAAACATGAAGAAAAATGTATCAAATTTGTGTTATTCCTTTACAGAAAGTGAAGAAAAGGGAATATTAGGCGGTTCCAAAAAAGAAATAGTGTCTGCATTCTTCTTTACAAACATTCACTGTATTAACTGAAAAATGTTTCAAGATTTTGCTTTCCTTTGAATCACTGAACTAATAGTTGTATAAGCAGTGTTTCCGAGATCTGCTGCACATCTGTGTTGCATTGAGTCGACCAACTTCTGGCTCCTGTTACATTCCACAATTCTTCTGCATTTCTTGGTTTTGCCTCAGAAACAGCTTTTTTTTTTTAATGTAACCTCACAAGTTTTCAGTTTATACAGTGAATATTTGAGTTTGTAAAGAAGAATGCAGAAACTGCTAGTTTTTGGAACAGCCCAATATTCCCTTTTCTTCGTTTTCTGTAAAAGTAACATTTTTCTTCATGTTTAGATTTGGAATAGAATGTGCAGTGTTCCCAATGCATTCATGTGTATGGAAATAAAAGCTATAAGGATTTTGAGCTTTATTCACTAATAAACACACTGCTATCATTCTGAACACAACTGTATATGCAGAGCGGGAGTGTCACAGTTTTTAGTTATAGAATAATGATGTTGACGTTTTACTTTAACGATTAAAGATAATTCAGTGAATTCCCTATGTCTGGAGCATCACTGATGGTGAAGGATATTCCTTTGCTATGACAGTCTAATACTTGGCATCACATGTCATTGTTAAAGGAGAAGTTAAACACTTACAGAGTCACCAACAAACCAAGGGTTATTGCCTAGAGTTTTTTCCAAGTAAGCCAGCAACTGTGGACTAGACTTCTCCATGAATTCCTGAAAAGCAAAAAGAGCATTGATTTTTAAACTTTCTAAAGAAACCGCGCAAATTATGTGCCTCCCGTATTCAGCCTTCTGCATAATGGCTGTGACTATATTCCTCCATGTTTTATTACTTTAACTTCAAAAGCTGCATCTTGTATCTCAATATTGATCTTTTTTATACTGGACCTGGCAACCTTTGTGCATAAAGAAACATTGCCAGAGTGAGGATGTGTTGTGGTACAGAAATAGTCAAGCCAGCACACAATTCTAGCAATATAACTGACGTTTGTTTTGAGTGATTGCCATGTTGATAAGGGCTTTGCTCAGCAGAATATAAAATTGAGCAGCCTCGTTGCACATACATGTCTATGGCAGGTTCCCTTGTAAGTATATGAACACGACCTGAATGCTGTTCTTACTCCGTGCAGGAGAGGAAAGCAAAGAGAAGAGGAAAGGGAATATTGCAGTGGTAGGAGGTGGTGTGGATCAGGGAGTGCCTGCGTGTACGTGGCTGTAGTGGAGGTAGATTGGGTTACTAAATGCAATAGGAAGCATCATGTAGCCTATGCACATTTAAAATTTTTTTTTATATATATATATATATATATATATATATATATATTTTTTTATTATTAAGGGCCAGCTCACAGTCCTTCTCAATAGTCATCGGACAGATTCCTGCCATAATCTTTATGAAAGTTAATATGTACGTGAACCAGATTTTCTATTTACAGGATTTCTAACCATTTATACAGAAGTTTGAGGTTGGAAATTTGATTAATAAAGATTTGGCATGCCACTGGTCTCAGATTTCTTTTAGCACTTGCTTAGAATGTTTTGGACAACTGAGCGGTTTGTTGTATGCATTAACGCACCAGGGAGTTTCATTACAAATTTAAAGGGACAGGTAATATTGGGTGCAGCAGAGATTTCCTGCCAGACAATCAAGTCCTTAGGGTCCGGGCCCTTAAGAATGCAGCAAATATCACATTTTGCATCTACACAATACTAATCCTTTTATACAGAAACGCCCCAAAGCTTTCAACACTTTTGGCACACTCCCCCCTTTCATTAACATTACTATGAAGCTGTCATAAGAGTAGTCATGTAGAAGTAAAATCAGAAATATGATATTCTCTGCGAATGCTTCTTCACCGATAGTTTGACATCTTTGTTTAAAAGAAAAAAAAAAAAAAAAAGTTTTTAAGTGATCAAATATGATGTAGTTGCCCTGCACTGGTAAAACTGCTGTGTTTGCTTCAGAAACACACTACTATAGTTCATATAAACAAGCTGCTGTGTAGCAATGGTGGAAATTGAGAAAAGGCTATATGGCACAGGATAAATAATGGATAACAAATTACATTATGTTCTACAGAGCTTATCTGCCGTGTAACTTGAGCCTTTTATCCTTTCCCCATTGATACACAGCAGCTTGTTTATATAAACAATTGTAGTGTTTCTGAAGCAAACAGCAGTTTTATCAGTGCAGGGCAACACTGCCTCATGTTTTTATTACTTTAAAACTATTTCTTTTTTTGATGTTACTGTTCCTTTAAGGAGCACAGTAGCAACAATGATAAGATTTGCAGTGAAGATTTGAGCAGCCATGGAATTCTTTATCAGGGTAAAGGCTGTATGTAATGAAAGCAGTCTAGTTACACAAGTGGGGGGGGGGTGAACCCTTGACCGAGCAGGATTGCTATATAAACCTAAGGTGACATTTTCTGCTTATAACCCAATCAAGTTTTACATGTAAGTATAATGCAATACCTTTTTGGCTTTTTCAGTGTCCATCCAAGGGAACTTTGAGAAGAAGTCATCAATGGTATCTATTAAGGCATCAACACGGATTTCATCCAAGTCACTTTTTCCAGTCAGTCCTAAACGAGAGAAGGATTAATGGATGTGAAAGGAATTGTTATTCTGCTTATATGCGAGTTGTAATAAACACGAAAGTTCACTTGTTAAAAGGAAGCAATCTATAGAAATCCATCCGATTATTAACCCTTTAATGGACTTAAGTGCCACAGATCGTAAATTCTACGCTCAGCACTTTAGCATTGAGGAGCGACTTTTAAAGGCACTCACTCCATTCCAGCTTGTTCCACAATCCCTAGGCAATAAGCAGAAGCAAAGAGTGGCCCCTTGGGCACGATCACCCAGGGGCCCAAAGGCAGCAGAATCATGGAATCGGTGTGTCCTACTGCTGCACACTTCCTGGAACCCTCCCAGTGCTGTCCCTCAGACCAGATGGAAAAAGATGTCGGGCTTCCTCACAGGACCCCTCCAGATGGTTTTGCAGCCTCTTCCCCAGGTTAGTGTTGCACTCACACAGACACTCTTACACATTTTTGTGGGATCAGGGAGGGTTCACATATACTTGCACACAGCACATAAAACACACATGCATGTTTTGTGGTTTTTCTCCATCATGTGCTGCAATTTTAGTGCATCTTTAGCCATTTTTTTCATATTCAGCTCTGTGTAGGTGTTTGCTTGTTTGTCCCTAAAACATTTAGCCAACCTCAAATATTTAAATTGTTATTCTGACAGCTGATTACACTAGGCAAAAAAAAAAAAAAAAAAGCTCTGGTTTTTAGTGGTTTTATTGTCATTTTATGCGTAATAGATCTTGCCAGACTAACTTCATTTCTTTTTATGAGATGGTAAGCAGGGACCTTGATTCTAGGATAGCACTACTAGGTCCCTTGCTTTTCAATTTGTTTATTAATGACCTGGAGATGGGCATTGAAAGTACTGTTTCTATTTTTGCAGATGATACTAAATTGTGCAGAACTATAGGTTCCATGCAGGATGCTGCCACTTTTGCAGAGTGATTTGTCTAAACTGGAAAATGAGGTTCAATGATGATAAATGCAAGGTTATGCAAAAATATAAATGCAAGTTATACACCAAATGGCAGTGTGTCTGAAGTTTCTTTAAATGAGAAGGATCTAGGGATTTTGTAGATAACACATTGTCTAATTCTGGGCAGTGTCATTCTGTGGCTACTAAAGCAAATAAAGTTCTGTCTAGCGGGGATCAGGAATCGGACTATTAAAGGAGAATTTCCACTAAAATCCATCCCCACCCGGGCAAATGCCCCTTACTTGTTACTGACCCCTCCGTGCAGTTCCTCTCCTGTTGAGTTCACGGCAGCCATGTTCACGCATGCGCCAGAAAGTCACGAAGTTTCCGATTTCTTTTTTTTGGGGGGATTTTAGCGCTGAAGGGGTTGAATTCTCTTTAAGTAGACCCCTGGTGTTCATATTTAGGATGTTTTTATTTGTACGTTACAAAATGTGGGGGTATATAATTGGGTGGAATGCTTTGACAAAAAACTTTTTTGGGGGGGGGGGTCAATGTATTTGTGTACTTTGGTGCTCCTACACACAATGGGCATAAAACTGTTCAGTGACCCCCTAGTATTCATATTTAGGATGTTTTTCTTGGTACCTAATACTATGAGACAGTGAGATACAAACTTGCAAAATGAAAGTTTTGGTGATTTTTCAAGAATTGTTATAGAAACCACCAAGTCCAGGAAAGCTTTGATGTTCGGTACGTCACCATAAAACTATACACATCTGGTATTGGCACATTCAAGACACTGAGGCTTTCCAAATCAGTTTTTG
The DNA here is from genome assembly GCF_017654675.1 of Xenopus laevis. Classification (NCBI taxonomy): domain Eukaryota; kingdom Metazoa; phylum Chordata; class Amphibia; order Anura; family Pipidae; genus Xenopus; species Xenopus laevis. The sequence continues at coordinate 65,648,481 of NC_054372.1, read as the reverse complement.
TGCATAAAATAAAATATATTTCTGGTAGAAATAGCTTATATTATGAAAAAACAGAAGTGGAAATACAGAAAAAGTTTAAATTCTCCCGACAAAAAAAAAAAAAAAAGAAAGAAATCACAATGTATAATTTTACTAGGTAAAGCTAAAAATCCCCACAGGAAATGTCCCTAAAGGGAGAGCACAAAATGTTAAAAAAAAAAAAAAAAAAAAAAAAAAAAAGTGTAAGCAAAATTCTATTGGCATTTGCTTAAAATGCTTTTACCCAGACTGAAAGGGAGGTTTATATTTAAAGAAATTAAAAAGCAAGTTCAACCTTAAGCTTTATCTTGTTGTAATATTCTGAGAATTTCATTTTTTTAGTTTATCATTTATGATACTTAATTTTAGCCATCTTATCCAGCAATGTTCGTTATAGCTAGTGCAAAGCATGTCAATATATATACATATTTATCTTACCTGCTTTTTTAGCCAAGTAGCGTCCAATAGCAAGGCTCTGGTTATAGATGACCCCATCAATTTCTACAACTGGAAGCTGGCCGTAAGGAATTGCTGCAAGATGAAAAAAAATTATATACAGCATTCTCATACAGGCGTTATTGGTCACCTCTTTTGCATTACAGTTTTACCAGTAGCTCAACAGTACAAGACTGTATAGATCTCTATTAAAGGAAAACTATACCCCCAAAATGAACACTTAAGCAACAGATAGTTCATATCATATTAAGTGACATATTAAAGAATTTTACCAAACTGGAATATATATATGCCCTTTTACATCTCTTCCCTTGAGCCACCATTTCGTGATGGTCTGTGTGCTGCCTCAGAGATCACCTGACCAGAAATACTACAACTCTAACTGTAACAGGAAGAAGTGTGGAATCAAAAGACACAACTCTGTCAATTGGCTCATGTGACCTAACATGTATGGTTTGTTGGTATGTTTGTGAGCACAGTGAATCCTACGATCCCAGGGGGTGGCCCTTATTTTTTAAAATGGCAATTTTCTATTTGATTACGCAATGGCACATACTACTAGAAAAGTATATTATGAAAATGGTTTATTTACATGAAGCTGGGTTTTACATATGAGCTGTTTTATGCAATATCTTTTTATAGAGACCTACATTGTTTGGGGGGGTATAGTTTTCCTTTAAACAAAAAAACCCACATACTTAAATCATATTGACGGATACAGCTACTAAACTCTGAATAGTACATACACTTTATCTGATGTGTTTGGTATAGCATTGGCTTTAGACCTTTACAGAAACCACAATGCAGCATCTGTAAGACAGCAAAATCCCTTAGAATATTTATCAACCGCTAGTCAGATTCTCTAGATCAGGAGCTAAAATAGATTCCTAGGGGTATATTACTGTGTAAAATGAAATTTGCTGGTGGAAGTCACTAAGAAAAAAAAAAAAACCAAGTAAACATTTTACGCCATTTACATGGCGAAGCCTGGTCGATGTGTGATGTATTATCCTGCCATTTTTCACAGCATAATAAATGCCCCTTCGTGTTAGACAAGGCTTTCTCTAGGAACTCGTGTGACACAGGGACAGGTTATCTTGCTGAAAAGAATGGGCTGCAGAAGCACTTCTGAATGGAAAACAGGTGAAAAAAGTCCCTCAATAGATCGGTCTCTCCATTTTTTTTTTTTCTTATGCAAACCAGTAGCATTATAGCTGGCCGTTAGGAATGACTGAATCCCTCACACAGAGGAAGTGGGTTAAGCTTCCCACAACTCACCACTTTAGGTCAACCACCAAAAGGTCTCCAAACTCCTGCTTCTTCCTCCTTAGAGAGTAAATAACTCCAGAATATAGATGTTTTTATTCATTTAAAATATGTCCACACACTCCACTAGCCTCCTGAATTTAAATGTGTGAAATGCTCAAGTGAGTGGGGTCCACACATGGGGAGGCACATCTATCTAAAACTATCATAAACTCCAATGAACTCAAAATGCGACCATTTATGAATAACAAAAATATAAAAAAAAAAGGTTTGTTTTTTTTTTTTAACTCAGGTAAATTAAATCTACCTGAAAACTTGAATCAAATACGAAGTTTTAAAAGCTTGATTTGAGTTTTTTCTCCAAAAATAAAAAAATCGAAAATTAGGATTTTCAATTCTACCCTTGATAAATCTGCCCCTGCTTTTGTCTTGTGAAACACTGTTTTGTATCATTAGCAGTGGAGTTAGGTGGACAGGAGCACAATGAGCATCAGTCAAACTTTGGTTTCTTTTTCTGTACAGTTCATTTACCAACAGTGGATATTATTTTACTAACACAGTAACCCATGGCATGGAATGGTGTTTTTCCTTTCATGAATGAATAAGCAATTAAAGATTGTACCAACTGGCATGCAACAGGCCCATTTTGAGTATATTAGGACGTGGCCATAAAATAAATCTTTCCCTAGGATTTCAGTTCTGCTTAGCCATTTTGTAAATATCTGAAATCAGAAACATTATGGTAAATTCCTGTTGAGCTGAACAATAGCATTTCTATTAATTCAGCGTATGAATGTGGCACTGGCAGCTCCTGCATGAAAACATTACAAAGTAATATTGTGTACGGTATTTAGTTTTGTGGATGAACCCAGAAGAACCAGCCAGGGCAACCCTACACATTCCACTCCCAAGAGGCACATGCAGATTTCTGCTTCTCTAGTTTTAACCTTGATACAATACATAGTTACAAATAATGCTGAATATTCTGTAATGCGTGATATACATCTGCACATTTGCTGAGAAAATTAAGCTGTGCTGATGGTATAAACGTTCTGACAGGGAAGGATATAGCAAGGATGGGGCAAAGTCACTTTTTTTTTTTTTTTTTTTACAGTCTCTTTCCCAAATAAGTCAAAAAGTTCTACAAACTGCTAGCCATCATTGGCTGCTGAAAAATTCCCCATAAGATAACATACTAGGAGTCTGGTTGCGTGGCATTGCCCCAGCAGTAGCTCTCCAGTTTGGGATTTTTAGCGGCTGGTTGGTAGGGTCCAGATTACCATAGCAACCAGGCAGTGCTGTAAATAAAAGACTTAAAGATGAATAGGAAACGCCTGAACAGAAAGGCACGTAATAAACAATACCACTTACAACAAAATGGTCTCCTCTAAAAGCAATCTTTTTTTTGGTTGCTGGGGTCAGCTGCCCCCCCCCCTTGAAAACTGGAAAAAGGCAAATTAAACTATAAAAATAAAAAATAAAGACAGATTGAAATGTTGCAACTTAAAGGGGTTGTTCACCTTTAAATAAACTTCTAGTAAGATGTAGAGTGATATTCTGAGACAAGTAATACAAAATAGCAATAACAATAAATGTGGGGTCAGTGACCCCCCCCCCCCCATTTGAAAGCTGGAAAGAGTCAGAAGAAAAAATAAAAAGCATAAAAAATGAAGAGCAATTGGAAAGTTGCTTTGAGTGGATCATTCCACAACATACTGAAAGTTAACTTATAGGTGAACCACCCCTTTAAAGGAGGTTATTCACCTTTAAATTAACTTTAATATGTTGTAGAATGCTATTCAAAGAAAATTTACAATTTGTTTTTTTTGTTTTTTTATTAGTCACAGTTTTTATTATTTAGCTTTTTGTTCAGCAGGCTGGGAGAAGCAGATCCACTCCATTGATTTGCACTGAAAAGTGCAGTTACTGCTTATGTGCGTTCTAGAACATACTAAAATTTAACATGAAGGCGAACCACCCCTTTATAGGTAAACAACCCCTTCCAGACTAAGTCAGTAGCTTATTGGCCTCAGTACAGGGCCTTCCTGCCCAACTCATATCTGGACAAAAATTGGGACACATTGGAAAATGTCATCAGAAATGCCCAAACTTGCCTCGTGTACCATAACCCTGAAGTATACAAAATATCAAATATTGGTTCACCTTTAGACTTAGGTTTTCCAACTCATTAATAATTAAATCAAGGTCAAGACTTAAAACAATACAGAGACGTATGTGATATTTCACAATATTAGAGTGTGCCTGTCTAGGTTGAGGTTTATGCATGTTTCAATCTATTAATTATTTACTATTGTCAAAATCTGACTGATTTGAAGGTGTCCAGTGTCCTCAACTTGATTATATTCAACAGGATACAACAATAGAAAATAAATGGGATTGGTACAGATATTCACTCCTACACTAATAACATAATATATTAGTTACACACTGCCAGACCATGAGAGTCTTAAAGATACTTAACATTATAGGGCAAGTAAAGCCCCAAAGTTATTCCAGCCTTAAAAGAACAGTAAGTGTCAATCCACGCGAGCAGATTTCGGGGAGATTAGTCGCCCCAACGACAAATAGTCTTCTTCAGTGCGACAATCTCCCCGAAGTGCCTTCCCCCTGCTGGCTAAAATGAAAATCCCCTGCGGCAATTCACACGTGGTGCTTCGTATTCCAAAGTCCCCCAAAGTTTCCTCGTGGCGACTTCGGAAAACGAAGCGCTTCTGTGCCTTGCTGCTGGCGATTTCCATTTTAGCTGGCGGAGGGCAAAGGGAAGGCAGTTCAGGGAGATTGTCGCCCCAAAGAAGAGGTGTTTTGTTGCTGAGGCGACTAATCTCCCCCCAAATCTGCTCGTGTGGCCTGACCCTAACACCATTCAAAGCTGAAAGGAGAAAAGGCACAGGGCACACATCAGATAACAGTCTCTTTAGTACACATTGGGATTGTTCAGAACGCATCTGTTATCTACTGTGTATCCTGTGCTTGAATGGCTGCCCCATGGCTACACAGCAGCTTGTTTATATAAACTATAGTTGTGTTTCTGAAGCAAACACACCAGTTGTACCAGAGGGGCACAACACAAAGTTATGTCATTCTTTTAAAAACATTCCTTTTTTGGTGTTATGGTTCCTTTAAAAAAAAAAAAAAAAAAAAAATTTATATCTCTCTCTATCTATATCTATATCTATATCTCTATCTATCTATCGGGATGGAGTGCACGACCAAAAGTTGATCCATAGCCTGGGTGCTAGCCCGGAAGATATGTAGAAAAGCTGCAGGGATTGACAGCACTCCTAGGCAAAAATTCACAGCAAGTCAACGTAGTAAATAAAGGAGAATTTATTTGTGGTCCGAAATAAATAAATTCTCCACTTTATTTACTACGTTGACTTGCTGTGAATTTTTGCCTAGGAGTGCTGTCAATCCCTGCAGCGCGTGTATATATATATATATATATATATATATATATATATATACATATACATATACATATACATATACATATACATATACATATACATATACATATACATATACATATACATATACATATACATATACATATACATATACATATACATATACATATACATATACATATACATATACATATATATTTTCTCGAGTATAAGCCGATCCGAGTATAAGCCGAGGTACCTAATTTTACCTACGAAAACTGGGAAAACTTATTGACTCTAGTATAAGCTTAGACACAACTACAGCCCTGTCTCCCAGCAGCGCACCTTCCGCCAAAGAGACTCCCCCAGCGATCGACCGGACTTCTTTGCAAAGTTGATGGTGACAGAGAATTGTGCAGAGAGTGCTGTGTGTCATAAAACCATCACTGATCTTTCGTATAACCAACAGATGGCGCTGTGTGATATTGCCATCACTGTTAATCCTTTATTCAACCAACAGATGGCGCTGTGTGATATTGCAGTTACTGTTATTCTTTGATATAACCAACAGATGGCGCTGTGTGATATTGCAGTCACTGTTATTCTTTGATACAACCAACAGATGGCGCTGTGTGATATTGCAGTTACTGTTATTCTTTGATATAACCAACAGATGGCGCTGTGTGATATTGCAGTCACTGTTATTCTTTGATACAACCAACAGATGGCGCTGTGTGATATTGCAGTCTCTGTTATTCTTTGATATAACCAACAGAGGGCGCACTGTTATTCTTTCATAAAACCAACAGAGGGCATTGTGGGATATTGCAGTCTCTCCCCAAGTGAACTGTTGGTATAGGAATGATTCGGCTTATACGGTGTATAATACACAAAAGCCATGAATATCTTATAAATGGTGAGTTCTGATGTCATCAGTTATAAACAGTGAGCCTTCGGCCTCGTGTTTTTATATGGTCATGAAACTCCTCGGTAACTTATAATATCCTTATATTTTACAAGAGGGTCTCTCTCTCTCTCTCTCTCTCTCTCTAAATATACTGCACACATGAGTCTAATTCTGCACCAGTAACACCCAGGAAAAAGAAAGATACAATTCTAGATAATAAAAACCCATATCTGGATGGGTTTTATCTGTATGAGGCAGTTGGTTCCCTGAGCACGCATCTGTCAAATCTGGCATGCATATTAACATCACCAAGAATGAGATCAACGGCTGAGCACTTTTAGGGTGGTGGCGGGCAGGGAGATTAGTCACCCAGCGACAAATCTTTTCTATTGCCGGCATTGGGAGAGATGAGACGCCCACCGTAATCTCCCTGTCTGCCACCACCCTTAGAATCGAAGACGGTAGCCTGCTCTACACATGGGCAACATGGTTTGGGGATTTAAATGCCCTTAACATATGCAAATATTATTGCTTGTGGCTATAAAGTGGTAGATTGTTTACAATAAATTTAAACATTTTAGATAAAAAAAAAAAAAAATCATGTTATATTCATGCAGGTCTATTTGCAATACCAAATTCAGAATAGTATCTCAAATAGTAAGCATTAGTGAGACAAAGGTCAGCCAGAAAACCCACATAACCAGTAAGCCATCAACAAAAGTAGATCATGGGTAGACTTCCTATGGGGACCTCCGTTATACTATTCTTCACCCCTTCAGGTGATATACCTACAGTTGCCCCACTTGTTTCTAACAACACCAAGGGGTTATTTATTAACATCCGAACACCAAAACTGAGTTTTTGACTATAAAATCCGAAATTTTCATGGGGAAAAAAAAAAAAATGGATTATACCAAGAGGATGGAAAAAGGCAGAATCCCAAAATCCGGCATCTCAGGCCTGCCGAGTTTGTATATAAGCGAATGGGAGAAGTACTGAAGATATCCTGATCTGCGCTTGGGTTTCGTGCAAAAATCTAAAAAAATTGTACGTTTTGAATTTTCATACAATTTTCTTGAGATTATTTCCAAACCGTAATTTTGAGAAAAATGTATTGATAAAGAAGGGGAAAAAAAACATGCAGATTTGATCACGGTATGTTTCAGAAAATTAGAAATGGTAATTTTTGATCTGGTCTGACTAATTCAGGTAAGGTTGGGCACAGATCATGAAATTTGACCTAAATATTGATTGAGCATGTTACAGCAAGATACAAATAAGAGACCTGAGAAGGGTAGTCAGTGTTCTATAGTCAATGATTGTTTAAAATTGTCACTTACTAGGTTTAAGTGCAGGCCAGTCAGCAAATTCAACTCTGCGGTCTTCAAAGTCAATGTTTGAATAAGAAAATAAGTAGCGAAGGATCTCTCCTCTTCCTTCAAGATTAAAATAGATAAGCTTGTAGCTGGGCATGATTACTCACTGAAATCAGAAGAAAAAGCTGCATCAGATGTAGTGTCATCTACACATGTGTGACATACACATACAACAGACCAGTTACAGTGCCTTGACAAATCATACACAAACAGTATTGCTTTGTTTTCTATTTCAGTACTGAAACAAAAGGTAATTTATTAATGGTTACTTTGGCATCATTCTCCTGTTGGCAGATTAACTTTCGCCTCAAGTTTCATTAGACTGCAACAGGTTCTCTTGTAATATTTTCCCAATTTTGCACATGCATTCTTCCAGATTGTCTAACAAAATTCCCAGTTCCTGCTGATAAAAAGCAGCTCCATAGCACGATGCACTTGTGCTTCTCTGCAGGTTATTTACGGAGCTGGTCAGTGTAAGGTTTGCAGTACAATTATTGCTAGGAATGTCACGCAGTACAACCTAGTGAAGTCACAGGCCGATGTGCAAGTAACACCAATAACTGTAGTGTGCCAGCTGATTTTTTTTTTTTTTTTTTTTATAAATTACACACCGAACGCAAATGTAAGATCACACTCATGCAAAATAATTCTATAAAGAGCATAAGGGAGATTTTGGAAGTGCTGCATGTTTGCAAGGAGGAGTCTGACCAGAAAAGTCTTCTTCATAGGGAATAGCCTTGTATCATAGGCAGGGACAGGCTGCAGGTTTAGGAAACTACTAGAAAGTACACATTGGCTAGTTGCTTTCTTGGTATTCTCCAATACTGTTTTGATATATTAAAAGCTTTAAATGTTACTGATTAACATTTTAGATGTTATAATGATAAGAAAACAGGCATATTCACGGTTTTCAAAGGAGGCAATATAATGCTGTGCAATAATACATGGTCATGTAAAGAAGAGGTGTAACTTAATACAGATCCATCTGCAGGTGGCTCAGAGTCTGAAAGGGAACAGTTCAGCAAATGGACACAGACAACAACAAAAACCCCACCACAAGAAACTTACCTGTAATACATTATGATGAAAATAGATTATAGATATAAATATAATAAATGAAATTATGTATTTATAAATCTCCTTTGTGGTGAAACATGCAGTGGAATTATGGATATACTCCAGGAAAATAAAGGGGAGCTGGATCATTTAGAAAGTCAGAGATTCAAAAAAAGTTAATTTATTACTTTTACATGAATTGTAAATTATGCAGAACATTTAATTTACTAGAAATAATGTTTCATTTATTTAGAGGTTGGTGAAGGGTGTGTTTAGTGCCCCCACAGCAGATCCCATGAACAATTAATAAGAGACAGGTTAAACTGCACATTTCACTAGAAGATTCAGTTAGTTGTTGTTGCCAAGCTAATGTTTACAGCAGGTTTTCATGTTCAGAGATGTAACTTGGCAACAAACAGCATAAGGCTCGTTGAGTAACTGGTGTGGAAAACACACATGCCCATAGCTCTTCATCAGAACAGACTGCTGCACACTTGCCACGATTTCCAATAACACTGAGGGGGGACCTTTGTCCCGTGCAAGCATTGCGCTAAAAGTGCCCAGTTTACAACATACGGCACGTTAACATGACAGATAGATTGAGCTGGGACGCACAGATTTCTTTCACATGGCGCTAAATCATACGCCAATTATATTTTATACAATACAACTCGCTATTCTTCAGTGCAGCTGCTCATTTCCAGCCTCCAGAAAACCCAACTACAGTTACTGTACGAAGAACAATTAGGAGTTGTATTCCCCACGGACTGGCAGTCATGCAACGATAGACAACAAATGCGGAACACTTGCCCATTATCTACTCACAAAAAGCTCGCAATTCCCCGCAGCTCAGCAATCCCAGAATGCACCTCTCACGTTCAAGTTCACTAAGCGCAACAGTCCTCAGTGCAGCTCCTACGCTACAGCTCGGCCACAGGCACTTTTTATGGCAACTTCCGCCCCATCTACTTGATTGCCAAACCTGTTCTCCCGCGGTTTCCGCCTTAAAGGGCCCGCTATTATTTCAGAACGAATCAGTGATTTCTCTTTTTTTCCGAGTGTTTATAGGGCACAGGGATTACTGAGAGTCGTAGCTCGTTCTCATGCAGTAGGTACGTAACTAGATCAGAAGTAAAGTCGTGCAGGGGGCCCAGGAGGTATTGGGACCCCATGAGGCCCTAATTCATAAACAATTTCAATAAATATCGGTGAAACAGGTCAACCTATAGACATTTTGGCGGCCAGCAGGTTTTGTCTGAAATTGAGAAAAGTCACCAGAAACCGCTCAAGAGGGAAGGGAGACTGGGGTACAGAGCCCAAAATCTGGTAACTCCCGACTTCTACACAAGTCAGTCCCATTGCATGCTGGGTATTGTAGTCTTACATTAAACTTGGCGGTCGGCAAATTGTTAAACAAAAACTAAATTACCCAGCATGCATTGGGAGACACAGGCTTGGCACATTAGGGCAACAAAAAACTTCGGCTGGTTTCCGAAGTACAAACTAGCCAAAGGCCCAAGAAGTAGCCAAAATGTACTTTCAAAACCCGCCTGGGCTTTAGATTTAGTAGCACAATTTGGCTGGAAACCTGGCAATAGGGTCGCCACCTGGCCGGTAAAAATGATGGTTGATCCGAATGTTATTAATAGGGAAAAGGGATAAACATATAGGACAGCCGGTATTTTTTTTTCAGGAAAAGGTGGTAACCCTGACCAAGAACAGTGCCGCCCCCCCTCACAGAACAATAGCAATGCCCACCTCTAGAAAACACCCGAGCAATCTTTTCACCTTTACAATACAATAGCCAGCTCTTACAGCTTCCAAGACTAGGCTTCTCCAAACTCCAGAATTAATAACTGCTCTTGCTCACAAAATGGTAAATATATTGGTGCAGGAATTGTGGATAACTTTACACAGCATAATATAGGAACTACACATGCAACGGTGATAATACACAGGGGCTGTGTAATATGACAAAACGTTTGACCCAGTCTAGTAACCCATAGCAACCAATCATGTTTGTGTTCAAATAGCTTGCAAAAACCATACTTCTTCCTTTACATTAATTCACTGCTGCAAACCCCTAGGGATTAAGGCTTTGACAAATGCAAATGCTCTCAGGTGAAGTCTAGAAAATGCAGCATTGAAATTAGACTTCAAAATATATCTCCTATAGTTCCATGTCTATTGTTTTTTCTACTGAGGCACAACACACAGTCAGTTTGCTCTGGGAAGCCGACTTAGTTGACTAGAAAGGTACAATACAACGGTCAATAAGATGATGCAAGCTGCTATGGCAGCTGCTATCCTACACAAACAGAGAGAGCTTCCAGAGCTGTTTTCTCAAGTATGGTAAAGCATTCTGCAGAATAAATAGTGTTATAGCTTGCACTATTGTGGCTAATCTATTGGCAATAAACTGTTTCGGTAGCTTTCCTTCTCCTTTAATATATTTCTTTGATTACAGCCGTGCGTCTCCACAAGATACAAGTTAATTGCTTCAGTAATGCTTCAATAGTCATAAACTAAAATGCTAGATTTTCAGAGGCCACCTGCCAATGAACCTGTGGGATGTGCTCCAGACGACATGCAAAACTATTTTAAAGGAGTTGTTCACCTTTAAATTAACTTTTTGTGCTATTCTGAGACAGTTTGCAACTGGTCTTCTTTTTTTATTATCCACAATGTTTAATTATTTGGATTTTTGTTTCAGCAGCTATCTGGTTGTTAGGGCCTCACACAGCAATAGATTTTGGCTGCTGTGCTCAGTGTCCCCCATTTGAAAGCTGAAAAGAGTCAGAAGAGAAAGACAAACAATCCAAAAAACTATAAAGAAAAATTAAGGCCAACTGAAAAGTTGACAGGAACAGGCCATTCAATAACATACTAAAAGTGAACCTGATGGTAAACCACCCCTTTAAAACACTTTTTTTTATCTCCTACATGAATGACAGTCTTTACTATCATCTTGGCTGACTGATGAGCTCTCTATCTATAGTAACATCCTTTGCTTTACAAGTATAAAATACCAACCTATTACATTTCTTTGCCTCTAAAAGAGCCTATATAAGAGTTTGTTCATATCCTTATTTCCATTTACTGGGGGTGGGTAAAAATGTCATAGACACCCCCCTCCAATAAATACTGAATACATACTTTGCAAAATTTAGTTATAGTGCCACACAACCCACAAGGCTCATAACCTGTGGCTAAATTGCACCAGTGCTATTTCTCATAGTAACATATTAAATGGTTTCCAATTATTAGTAGACTGCACAGAATTTCTGATAGGATGCTACCATATTATATTATCAGTACATGTATGGCCATCTTAAATCTGCACAATTTGAGCACAATTAGATAATCCCCATGCAAAATTCAATCGCAATACCCTAGGCTATGGGCTATTAAGATTACAGTAATTGCCAGCATTTCCTAGTCACTATTAGCAACGCAACATCTGTGGCCACTGGGATATAAACAGTCAGAAGGGATTTCCATTTCCCTCATGGATTGCTATTCCCTGTTGTACTGCGGAGTCAAACTGCAGCCTGTTGTATGGTAAGGGATGAGGGATTGGTTACAGGTAGGGATAAAACAAATACATCAATTTTGGTATTAGCCTGAAATGCAGAAATTACAGAATTTAGGACTCCATCCCTTGCTCCTTACCATAGAAAGACTTCAGCTTCACACAATGTGATTGACTTTGGTTTTTTTTCAACCCAACTTAACTGTTACTAATTATATAACTGTGTAAACTAGGCACAACATAGCAACAGTTTAGCAATCCGTGAAGAATGGGAAATGGATAAACCTTCAGCTGCTTCTATGACTGTGGCCACAGATGTTTCTGTTGCTCATGGGACTAGCAAACACAGGTAATTACTGTTAGGCTCCAGCTTGACTTACTGTAAATATTACATCAGTGTTATTTTGTGCCATTTAGTAAGCAGTAGGACTGCATGCAACTGCACCCATGACAAAAGGAATGTATAGGGTACAAACAAAATAATACATCTGCCCTGGCATAAAGCACAGTGCACTTAAGTACTGAGCTCCCTTGAACACAACATTGACATCAACACATACAGTACAACAGATGTCTAACACTTGTAGTTACTGTATATGAGAAAAAATGAAGACCTAGGTAAACCAGGGAAGATTACGAAAAGAAAAAAGTAAAAAGAGGTCACCGAGTGGAATATTTAATTTTCTGTTGCACAATTTAGGGGAGGTGAATAAAGTGATATTGGCATGTTTCAGGTTTTAAGAGTAGCATGTACCCACTGCCAATTTCACATTCTCAAACAGGGGAGCAGTGTAAAGACCCAACAGGCAGGGGGAGGCCGGATCTTTGATAAATTCCATAAAAGCATCTTTTAAGCAAAGATGCTTGCAAGAATTATTATAAAGAGGGCATTGAAACTGTCTACAGCATAAAGAGAATATTGAACCTATATCTACAAAATCACTATAAAAACGCAGAATTACAAATAGACTATTAACACTAAGGAAAGTATAAGTATAACCAGTTTAGAGCTAACTCAATACACAGGTACAGGCATTGGACCGATTATCCAGAATGTTTGGGACCTGGAATTTCCAGATTAGGGATCTTTCCATATTTGGATCCCCATAAATTAAATCTGATAAAAATAATTTAAACATAAATAAAACTTAATATGATTGTTTTGCCTACAATAAGGATTCATTAAATCTTTGTTAGGATGAAGTACAAGGTAGAGTTTTATTATTACAGAGAAAAAATTAATTGTTTAACATCTGTAATTATTTGGTTAAAATGGAGTCTAAGGGGGATAGGTATCCTATTATTTAGAGCTTTTTGGATAACGGATCCCATACCTGTATATGATCTCTTATCTGGAAATCCAATATTCAGAAAGATTCAAATTATGTTAAGGCCATCTACCATTGAGTACATTTTAAGCAAATCATTCTATTTTTTTTTTAAATTGTATCCTTTGAAAAACCAAGTGGCTTTATGAAGTTTGTATGAGAATAGGTCTATGGTATATGTATGTATGTATGTATGTATGTATGTATGTATGTATGTATATAGTATATGTATTTAGTATATGCATAAGAGATAAGAGGAGGTAGTGGTGAAGCGTAGGGTGGATTAGTTATCTGAGGCTGAGCTTTTGTTGGCTGATTAGTAAAAATTTACCCAATTAAAGGGGACCTGTCACCCTAAATTCCAAATTTGTATCTATTGTGTTCGTTAAGCAAAATAAACTTAACTTACACTATATAAATTATTTAAATATTTGTTGCCTTCAGTCTTGGAATGCACAATCACAGCAAGCAGCCAGCAGGCATTTTGTGGACACTGTTAAGACAAGAAGTGTATCCAAAATCTTGTTTATGTTCCACAATGGGCATCTGACGCCCCTGCCTTCACATTGGCTACACAATTATAGACTGTGAGGAGGGAGGGGGAATGTAGGGAGAGCAGAGACATAGGAAATGCAGAATGGAATGTGAAAGTAATTGCCTGCCCCGCCTCTATGCCTAAGGCATAGAAGAGGAGCAGGCAATAAATGACAGCTGAAATCTTTAAATACATTTATAACAGGTATAGATCTTTTAATGAAAAAAAGAATTTGGATTTCATGTTTAACTTGAAAAGGACTTCTATTATACAGGTTTACATTTCTGGGTCCAGTTTAAGTGACAACCTCAGAAGGAATTAGAGCCATTATATTAAGTATTTTAGGAACAGGGAAGGCTAGCTTAGAATCCCATGACTTGAAGGTGATTCTGATTTTGGAGTATTATTCCTGTTGACTGTTTCAAATATTTAAGATCTTTATCCTTGAAGATGTGAGAATTTTTTTTCAAATATGTAAGACTTCCACTTGCTGTGATAATTGCATTTGTAAATCTCACAAAAGAATTCCATTAGTTCCCTAAATCCACTCTTCACTGCAATTTCTGCAGTACTGAACTAGAAGTGTAAATACCACTTTAACTTTCATCATAGTATGATGTCGCTGGTCATATATCTAGACAATTTGCAATGTCTATATTTTGAATTTTTGTGGATTTCAAATTATTTAACTTTTCGTTCAGAAGCTCTCCAGCTTGTAATTTCAGCAGCTACCTGGTTGTTAGGGTACAATTTACCCTACCAACCAGCCTGTGGTGTCAATGACTGACATGGAAATAAACAGTAGAGAGCCTGAATTAAAAAACAAATAGTAACAATTGTAATTTCACAAAACCAGAGCTTTTTGGCTGCCGGGTCAGTGACATGATTCCAAAACATGTTTCTAAGACTGTGACATTCTATCACATGTAAAGGTAAACTCCTCCAAATGTTGCGTGTTGATGTTTCTGTAAATGTTCAGTAAAATACAGGTATAGGATCTTTCATACAGAAAGTCACTTGCATCTAATATCTTTAGCCATTTAAGATAGGAAAGATAATCATCAATGAATCCTAACCCACCAGTGACCAGGTATTAATGAACAATTAAATCCTTGCCTAACTTTTGAGCAAAGCATTTCTGATAACACAAATGCATTTTGATTGGCTTGTAAAACTGCTTGTAAAATGAAAATGCTTATCAAAATCTGCACTTGTCCTACATACATTACATAACTTAGAGACATACAAACTTGTCTTCTGGAAATTTTCACTTTTTTTCAAGGAAACTTACTTCAGATCTTCATATGACTGATATGGCATTGTTCAAAACTGCTGAGTCATTTCCTTGTGATTTTTTTTGGCAAATACTTTCCCCAGTCTAAAAATGATAGTAAGGGCCTCAGGGAAAGAGATCAACAGTACTTAATTTCATATCAGAGTTTGTTCTATGAGAAGATTTCTTTTGAGAACTACCTCCCATTGCCCCCCCCCCACCTCCTCGCATTGTGCATTAGTCAAAAAACAACCCCTTAAAAAAATCTGACCCTAAAATGCAAAGCAGCGAAGTGCTGGAAGATGGTACCCAGGGAGCTTCACTGCGCTGCTCTGCATTTTATGGTCAGATTTTTTTTAATGGGGTTGTTTTTTGTCTAATATAATTTACAGTAGAACCCCCATTATTATTTTTTCAGGGGACCATATAAAAATGATGAATTTGGGAAAATGTAAAGTAAGGGAATGTGGTAAGGACACTTAAGTGTCAAGTATTCAAAGGAAGCAATATGGTACCTCCTCAAAAAAGTGTCTCTCTTAATAATGTACCTCCTTTATCTTTGGGTGCTCTGTGTCACCAATCAAACAGAAGAGGACCTCAAGCAGCACACAATTGCAACTGCCGAACCTGCTGTTTATTGAAAGGTACTCAAGGGTACTCACTTTGGAGAAATGTATTCTTATTTAAGGGAGCAATAAACCCTAAAAGTGAATTTGGCTAAAAATGCCAAATTATATATACTGAACTTATTGCATCAGCCTAAACTTTCAGCTTCTCAATAACAACAATGATCCAGGACTTCAAACATGTTACAGGGGGTCACCATCTTGGAAAGTGTCTGCGACACTCACATGCTCAGTGGGCTCTGAGCAGCTGTTGAGAAGCTAAGCTTATGGGTCGTATTAAAATTATCAAGCAGAAAACGAGTTTGGCTTGTAATATAAGATGATGCAACAGGGCTGATTATTAAATTCGGTTGCTAGTTGCACTGGTTTCTGTGCTGCCATACTAAACAGCATTATATTGTGACATATATATATTCTATGCATACTGTATATTTTGAGTCGGTCTCTAAGCTCAGTAACTGACAGCAGCACAGAGCATGTGCAGTGAATCAGCAAAAAAGAAGTTGGGGAGCTAATGGGGCATCTTCAGGAGCACAGATCTTTACTGCTAAAGGGCTTTGGTTGCCTTGGGCTTGTACAGAAGCCCAAAACATAATGTACATTATTTCTAACCTACTTCTTTAGTTAGGCTTTAGTTGTCCTTTAATACCCTACAGTGCTGCTAGATGCACAAAATCACACCCTTTGTGCTCACTGAGAAAGCACTGCAGAACATACCTGTACTGTGCACAGAGTTTTAATCCAGTCCAGAGTGCAGTGCTGGGTGAACACAAAGCAACCCTGTCCTTGGTCCGGAACGTAATTACACCTTGTACAACAAGGGGAAAACTTAAAATCAGGGGATGTAAAATTGAGGTTCCACTGTAGATCTAAATAAGAGTGAGATTTGGGAATACGCACATGTGAACATAATGAGGGTATATACTGTATAATCAATATTTAAACCGGTTACAAAAAATAGCAAAAACATACTCTATGCTTTACTGATGCATCTGGCACACACAGCAACACTTATTTCCCTTACCAAAACAAATGTTATACAGATGCATAAATAAAATCTGCACCATCTTTATGAGAGACAAAGTGTAAAAGGAAAAGAGGTATATGGCACAACAGACAACCTGAAGAACAGAAAAATGATAGACCATAAATACTTTTCTGAATATCTAAAGAATTTTATTAATATCTATATAAAGAATTCCTCTCTGTTTTTAAAAATATATGGTCCACAGCTTGCCCTAAGTATGTCTTTAGGTGACCTGACCTATGTGTGTGTGAATTATACCTATTTACATTTCAAACTAGAAAAAGATCAGAGGGCTTTGGAAAATTATATATGCATTTCAGCTCCAAGAGGTAAAACAAGTGCAAGTAAATGCTTAACTACTGTAGGTAATACCACATAACCAATTGCTAGGGGTCAAAGAGTAACGTTAATGCGTCGCCTTTGAGATTAAATACATTAAGAGTGATATAAAGACAATTGAGACAAAAGATCAAGTTTATTAACTTCCTTACATTACGATTTTAGCTTACCCATTGGAATCTAGTGAAACTTACAGCTGCTGGCTCTGCTATAAAGTTAGGAAAGCAAGTACAGTTAAGTAAAACATCAACTAGGTGTTTCTTAATAAACAGTAAAGTGTAGTAATACACTACTGTACATTACATGTGTCTAACTGTATGGAACTGAAAGCAAAGGGGAAATTAAACAGTCTGCATTATACAAAGTATACTAGCTGCTGCCGACGGAGTTAAAATTACTTGTTTTTTTTTTTGTTTTTTTAAAACAACACCTCTTTTAAAGCAAATTGCTGTTTGCTACGTGGCTATAGAAAGCTGTCACTTTTACTTTTGTAATGTTATAATGGATGGAGCTTTTTCCACTTCCAGTTTCATTAAAACCAGAGACCGTGTAAGTGACACATGGGGTGATTTCCGCCAATTTGCTGCCAGACTGATTTACAGTTTGGAGAGTGGGTGCCAAAACAGTTGGATTCTCCCCAAGTGCAATTGCCCTAAAGCTGTATAGTTCTGTTTGAAGGTGGGGGCTATACATATAAAGTTTATGAATAAATTAAAACTATGAAGTAAACAGTACCCTTAGAGAAACTCTTAATAGCACAGATTACAGAACTGTACCCATGCTTGGCTTTACCTAGCTATACTGTATGACACGTACAATAATCCAAGTATTTATAATTTACATTAAGGCGAGTAGGGCCTTTTGCTGGGCTGCAACTGCATGAAATCAGAGCAGCCCCTCTGGCTGGATTTCCCCCTATGACCTAAAGGTGGCCATAGATGAAAAGATCCGCTCGTTTGGCGACATTGCCAAAACGAGCCGATCTTTCCCCGATATGCCACTAACAGGCATGGCTATATCGGGGGTAATCTAAATTTTCGGCATTAATGCCGAACAATCAGATTACGATGAGAGCGCAATGCGCTCCGTGGGATCGGTCGGGGCAAAATCAAACCTGTCCGACCGACCAAACGACCGATCTCCGCCGGACGAAAAATGTTGGGACTCTCCACACACGGTCCGAAAATCGTACGAATCCTCGATTCAGACGATAGGATCTTTGCGTCTATGGCCACCTTTAATGTACATGTGAGGACACAGCAGCCTATTTCTTATACATTGGATACACGATAATATAATTATAATATATGATATTAAATGGTGTTTTGTTAAAAGCATGTTAATGGCTTCCTAAATACTTATTAACATAAAGATATTGTGTGCACCATAATGTTCAATTCATAAAGCATAAAGCAAACGTGCAAAACTTCATTACTAGTAAATATGACACAGTGTGCACCCTCTTTCTGCAGTTCCCTCCCTGCAAACAACATGCTGTTTCTAACCTTCTAGGATTGCGGGCTAAAGTGACTATAACAAATGTTTTTTCTATAAAGGCAAACAAGCAAACCTGTCCTACAACTTTACCTCAGGAACAGAATCTGACCACGAATTTCCTCTGCAAGCACTCAGGCGCAATGTGAACCCAAGCTGCTGGATAGGGTTCTTTTATGCCCGCAGATTAGGAAGTGCGCATGCGCGTCCTCTCCCTGATTTTAGCAACTAGACACTGTACAGACTGCCCTCTAGTGGGAAATGAAACACATTCCATTCATTCTGGAGCTTCTCACAGAACGTTTTTTAGGCAGTCTTAAAATACTTGCTGTATATGTATACAATTTAGAAAGTTTTTAAGGTATAGCTATTCTGGAGAATAGGTACAAACTAGTAATAATATGTAGGAAAAAAACTTTTGTAATACTCTCTCTCTCTCTCTCTTTCTCAAAGGACATGAAACTTGTCAAATCGTTTGTTAAATCTAAGGGGCAGATTTATCAAGGGTCGAATTTCGAGGGTTAAAAAACCCTCAAATTCGACCCTTAAAGTAAAATTCTTCGAATTCGAAAAAAAATCGTTCGATCGAACGATGAAATTGTTCAAATCGAACGATTGGAATGATTTTAAGCAATCGATCGAAGGATTTTTATTCAACCAAAAAAAACTTAGAAAAGTGCTGGGGAAGGTCCCCATAGACTAATATTGGACTTCGGTAGCTTTAATTTGACGAAGTATTGAAGGCAAATTTTTTTTTAAAGAGACAGTGCTTAGATTATCGAATGGTCGAACGATTTTTACTTCGAATCGTTCGAATCATTTGATTCGATCGAATTTGACCAATTCGATGGTCGAAGTAAGCAAAAAATTACTTCGAAATTCGAATATTTTTTGATTCAAACTATTCACTCGAGCTAAGTAAATCTGCCCCTACGACTTCGACTTTGAATTCGATTCGAAGTAAAATAGTTTGAATATACGACTATTCGATAATCAAAGTACTCTCTCTTTAAAAAAAACTTCGACTTCAGAACTTCGCCAAATTAAACCTGCCGAAGTGCTATGTTAGCCTATGGGGACCTTCTAAAGCAATTTTCTACGTTTTTGGAAGTCGAAGTTAAATCGTTCGTTCTATCGATCACTGAAATCCTTCGAATCATTCGATTTTACTTCGACCACAGGATACCCAAATTTTCGATGAAAAAAACTTTGACTTATTATATTCGAAGTCGAAGTATTTTAATTCGATGGTCGAATTTCAAAGTAGTTTTATCTTCGAAATTTGACCCTTGATAAATCTGCCCCTAAGTGTTTTTATGAGGTGGACATTTCTCTAGCTCAGTACAGGCATGGGACCTGTTATCCAGAATGCTTGGGACCTGCTGTTGTCCGGATAATGGATCTTTCTGTAAAAAATTAAATCCACTAGAAAATCATGCAAACATTAAAGGGGTTGTTCACCTTTGAGGTAACTTTTAGTATGATGTAGAGACTGATATTCTGAGATAATTTGCAATTTGTTTTCATTTTTTTATTATTGCAGGTTTTTGAGTTATTTAGCTTTTTATTCAGAAGCTCTTCAATTTGCATCTTAACCAATCTGGTAACTAGGGCCAAAATTACCCTAGCAACCATGCATAGATTTGAATAAGAGACTGGAATATGAATAGGAGAGAGTCTGAATAGAAGTAGCGATAACACTACATTTGTAGCCTTACAGAGCAATTGTTTTTTAGAAGGGGACAGTGACGCCCATTTGAAAGCTGCAAAGAGTCAGAGGAAAAAGACAAATAACTATAAAACTATAAAAAATAAATAATGAAAACCAATTGAAAAGTTGCTTCAAATTGGTCGTTCTATAACATAATAAAAGTTACCTTAAAGGTGAACCACCCCTTTAAACCAAATGGGCTGGTTTTTGTTTCTAATAAGGATTAATTATATATTAGTTAAGATCAAGTACAAGGTACTGTTTTATTATTACAGAGAAAAAATTGGGATTATTTGGATAAAATGAAGTCTATGGGAGATGCCTTTTTATAATTCTGAGCTTTCTGGACAACGGGTTTCTGGAAAGTACAAATCGTTCGACTATTCGACCATTTGATAAATCTGCCCCTAAGTGTTTTTATGAGGTGGACATTTCTCTAGCTCAGTACAGGCATGGGACCTGTTATCCAGAATGCTTGGGACCTGCTGTTGTCCAGATAATGGATCTTTCTGTAAAAAATTAAATCCACTAGAAAATCATGCAAACATTAAAGGGGTTGTTCACCTTTGAGGTAACTTTTAGTATGATGTAGAGACTGATATTCTGAGATAATTTGCAATTTGTTTTCATTTTTTTATTATTGCAGGTTTTTGAGTTATTTAGCTTTTTATTCAGAAGCTCTTCAATTTGCATCTTAACCAATCTGGTAACTAGGGCCAAAATTACCCTAGCAACCATGCATTGATTTGAATAAGAGACTGGAATATGAATAGGAGAGAGTCTGAATAGAAGTAGCGATAACACTACATTTGTAGCCTTACAGAGCATTTGTTTTTTAGAAGGGGACAGTGACGCCCATTTGAAAGCTGCAAAGAGTCAGAGGAAAAAGACAAATAACTATAAAACTATAAAAAATAAATAATGAAAACCAATTGAAAAGTTGCTTCAAATTGGTCGTTCTATAACATAATAAAAGTTACCTTAAAGGTGAACCACCCCTTTAAACCAAATGGGCTGGTTTTTGTTTCTAATAAGGATTAATTATATATTAGTTAAGATCAAGTACAAGGTACTGTTTTATTATTACAGAGAAAAAATTGGGATTATTTGGATAAAATGAAGTCTATGGGAGATGCCTTTTTATAATTCTGAGCTTTCTGGACAACGGGTTTCTGGAAAGTACAAATCGTTCGACTATTCGACCATTTGATAATCAAAGTACTGCCTCTTTAAAAAAACTTCAAAAAGTTTTTTTTATTCGAAGGATAAAATCGTTCAAATTGTATGATTCGAAGTACGATCGTACTACGATCGTACAATGAATAAAATCCTCCGACTTCAAATTCGAATGTCGGTGGATTCTATTCGATGGTCGAATTTTGAAGTATTTTCCAGTTCGAAATTCGACCCTTGATAAATCTGCCCCTAAATGTGTGTTCTTGAGTCTGAAGCCTGCAAAGGCTAGGGGTGTATACATGGGTGTTCTAACCATGTACTGGCCAACATGGTGCATTTTTAAGAGGTGATATATGCCCAAAAAGGGCATTAACTCAAGGGATGAAAACATAATTATGCCTCTTTATAGGTCCCTGGTAAGGCCTCATCTGGAGTATGCAGTTCAGTTTTGGACTCCAGTCCTTAAGAGGTATATAAATGAGCTGGAGAGAGTGCAGAGATGTGCAACTAAATTGGTTAGAGGGACGGAAGACTTAAATTATGAGGGTAGACTGTCAAGGTTGGGGTTGTTTTCTCTGGAAAAAACGCGCTTGAGAGGGGACATGATTACACTTTACAAGTACATTAGAGGACATTATAGACAAATAGCAGGAGACCTTTTTACCCATAAAGAAGATCACCGTACCAGAGGCCACCCCTTCAGACTGAAGAAAAGAACTTTCATTTGAAGCAACGTAGGGGGTTCTTCACAGTCAGGACAGTGAGGTTGTGGAATGCACTGCCGGGTGATGTTGTGATGGCTGATTTAGTTAATGCCTTTAAGAATGGCTTGGATGATTTTTTGGACAGACTTAATATCAAAGGCTATTGTGATACTAAGCTCTATAGTTAGTATTGGTATGGGTATATAGAATTTGTGTGAAAGTAGGGATTGGTGTGTGTATGGATACTGGATTTTCATTTGGAGGGTTTGCACTTGATGGACTTTGTCTTTTTTCAACCCAATTTAACTATGTAACCCCTCCGCCCATATTAACTAAAAGTCCCATGTTTAACATATATTATTCATAGGAGATGTGCATGTCACATGATGCCAATAGATGAAGCATAATGAAAGAATGCAGCAGAAAGAAAAGTATACCATCACTAAAAGAGCATAATCACATGGGGAAAGCCCCTAAGCTTTACTGTGTCACATGCAGCACACATCATTAAGAGAATCCAACTTTTAAAAGAAGGAAAGGCATAATTACTGAATGGGGCCGAATCAGCAATGAGTGAGGCAGCCAAGCAAATGCCACACAAACTTGCCCAGTTTTCTTGTTTTCACTACATTGCAATCTCCCTCCTCTACTTGGAGCTTCTCTGCAGCCCCAGGTTGCATGAACATGTGCAGCAGAGTGAAAAACTGTCCTATAGCTTTTAAGTTTGGCTTTTCACTCTAATATACATGTTTATAAAGACCAGGCCATAAAAAAGATCCAGGAAGAAGAAGGGCGGGTACGTTTTCAAGGAACTGGGGGGTCCAAACATTTTGGCAGCCCCCAAACATTATGCCTTTCCATCTCTTAAGGAAATGGCACAGCATTTGGTAGTTGACCACAAAAATGGCTCAACTGTGTTTTGTCTTCCTACCAGATATGCAATGCCAGATATTCTTTAAATCCCCCATGCCTAGGCTTTTAAGGCAATCTTTTCACACAACTCAATAGAGATTTTGAAATTATAGGTAAAAAAAACATAGAAGCATGTAATTTGTACTATGCTCTGCCTGCCTATGGACTCCATAGATTACTATGATTACCATACACTTTTTATATAATCTGAGCCTTGAACAAGTTGTATGTCAACTAACTTGCCCACTACATGAAAAGAGAGAACAGCACATGTGTAATTACCATCTGAATAGCTGTATGATTTCTTTCTGATTTAGTTACAGATGTTATTTTAACAGTTGTTGTGGGGACCATGTTGACAGTAGACTTAGAGACCATGGTCCCAGCTGCTATATATTGACAGTTACTATGCTGAAGGACTCAGTGGAGACTATGGTAACAGTTATCATGGAGACAATAGTCACAGATGGCATAGAAACAGTACCAAGGAGATGACAGTTGTTTTTCTATCTCGATCATTTGTATGGAAAGAGATTCTCCATATATGTTTGAGAGTCCCCCATTACAGGTTTATGGGCTTCATTGTTAAGAAAAACATCAGCTTTTTTTATATAAAAACTGAGCAATGAACAAGTTGTATGTCAACTAACTGGCCCACTACTTGGAAAGAGAGACCAGCGCAGGTGTATTTACCTTCTGAATAGCTGTATCTTTCATGATAACTGCTACCATAGTCTCCATTGAATCTGATACGTTTGCAGTTAAAAGTTGCAGAGAAACATATGCCATAAAACACCACATTTAAATGTAACCTTTACCTTTGTAACTAAATACTGTATATTATCAGTTAGAGAACTTACATTTAATAGGTATATCTTGACTTTTTACTTAATACTGCTCACTCTTATACAGGATATTAAATGACTCAGTAACAATCTTTTGGTTATAAATTAATATTTTTCCCCTCTAAGGCAAACTAGAGGCAAGTCCAAAGGGATTTACTTCCTCTAGATCAGCTAGACATTAGACAGATTGCAGTTGGCTGGAAGTGTGTCTTTTCAGCCTTAAGTAATCATGTAAATCAGTGGTCCCCAACCAGTAGCTCGCGAGCAACATGTTGCTCACCGACCCCTTGGATGTTGCTCCCAGTGGCCTCAAAGCAGGTGCTTATTTTTGAATTCCCAGCTTCAAGGCAAGTTTTGGTTGCATAGAAACCAGGTGTTCTGCCAAATAGAGCCTCCTGTAGGCTACCAGTCCATGAAGGGACTACCAAACAGCCAACAACAACCCTTAATTGACATCCCCATGGAATTTTTCATGCTTGTGTTGCTCTCCAACTCTTTTTTACATTCAAATGTGGCTCACGAGTAAAAAAAGGTTGGGGACCCCTGATGTAAATAATCTAAATGTTTAAATAGATCTAAATCTATATGTTTAGATATTTTTTACATAATATCTAAACATAGCTAATATCTAAACATTTAAAGACTGTTTAGTCCAAATGCCTTTGCCATTTATTTCTTTTATTCAAGGTCCATTAAAGCTGAAAATTTTAGATTGTCCAGTTATTCAACGATTCACCACGGGTGCAGAGACAGCTATTTATTAGACATGCCCCAGTAATTTTAATCTTTTACCTTAGACATTGGGCTGTAGCTTATTTTTGACAAACACATATTATTCTAGTTCTCACATTCACTAGAACAGTACCCTGGTTCAGTGCACTTTTCCTCAAAGAAAAGCTACTCACACTGATTGGCTGTACTGGGGACTGGGTAGGTGGATAATTCCAACATCTGTAAAATCTCCTGACAACCCAGATCTTTGCCGCCTGACCAACTATGTCTCATAAGCCTCAAGTGGCAAATCATTAGCCCTTAAAACCTGACTGGTCAGTCTCACAAAAACCCTATGAGAGGGCATTTTTGTGTTATCCTGCTGATGAAAGCTGTCTACAATTTTGAACTGATAAAAGCTATTTTTGAAGAGACTTTTTGCTTATAATTACTCTGTGCTAACCTGCCAAGGCACGGACCTTTTTGGCCTGCCCACAAGTTGAGGCCTGAAGAACCTGTTGGGTTAGGGTTGCAGCATGACACATAAAAATCATGCTTGTTGTCAATAGGGTAGCAGGAAAAACTATAGGAAGGCCCCTTTTTTTGTCGAAGGTGGCAGCCCGATGTAGGGTCAGGTGTCAGTTTATAACTATTGGATTGGGATTCAGAAGCATAAAATATGACACACTGGGGTTTATGTGCAATTGCCAATAGCAAGAAGTTTAAATTTCAAACTTCTAGTAGACTTCAAAACAATTACCTGATTGGCTGCTATTTGTAACAGCAGTTAAGGAATTAACACCTACATTAGTAAATCAACCCTATTAATGTTTACATGTTTACTTTTTATGGAGAAAATTTAGTAGGGGAATCTTTTGTTTTAACTTAGTATTGTGTTAGGTAAGGGATTATGAGATAATAACAAGATTCCTCACTAATGCTGAAAAGAATTATGTTACTTTCCCTCAGTTGTCACTCACTTAAATTAAATGGTATATGTCTCTGAAATTTGCTTTGTCAAATTGGCACCAGCAGTACCAGTCACTAGGCACTAGAGGGCACAGCAGCCGTTCATTAAATGTAACATAACGTTTTTTGCACCGTGTTAGCCCGTTGAAAAAGTTATAGGGAAGAGATTTTGATATGAAGCATAACAAAAGTGGTGTAAAGGTGATACCTTTATTGGATAACTAAGATGATAATCACAGCAAGCTTTCAGAACATTGCAGTTCCTTCTTCAAAGCTGATTACAATGAAGCTATGTTGGGACTGACATATATAAAGCATTTTGTTTACAAAAAAAAACCTGTGAGGGACAAAAGGAGAAACAACATATAAGCATAATTTGTATTACAAGCAGGGACAGATTTACAGAGAGATGGGTTATGCAAAGTAGTCCAGACTAGGTACAAATTAGACCTAAGGTGTGAAGTAGATAACAGATTCCTGTAGTAGTTTGTTGTCTCCACAGAAAAAATGAATGTATCTGTTTCTAGTCTTGGTAATTTGCCATAAATCCATTGCCTAAATTTAGTCCTGTCTCCAGACTCCTAAAGGTTTGCATAAGTTTGTATTTCCACACTTTGCATTCATTTGATACAATAGTTGCTATTATTCCACAGATTCTTCTGATCAGTGTATCAACTAAATGTAGCAAATTGTAACAGTTCAGAATCTGCACTTGGATTACTGTGCAATGAGAAGTGACAGGCAAATACCAGATACTTTTAGCTAAGTGTATGTATTGAGTGGTGGATGTTTGTAGGGGACGTTCACAACTGCATAAATTGCTGCAATGTTCACCCAGTTTTCGTAAATGCATTTGTAGCTCTCCTGTGGGTGATCCTGAGTAGTGTGTAAGTAGTGTGACTTGCTGACCGTGTACCCCGGATCAGGTCCTTTTCGGTTTCTGGCTCAGTGCCTTGACCATTGGGCCAGCTGAGATGTCTGTAGGCTGGCTCATTATCTATTACCTGGTCTACCTGGCAGCCCTAGCCCAGCAGCAGACTGATTGTTGGTTGGGGTCAGCCAATCAGACTGACCCTGCCCTATATAAAGCCAGCCCTCCTCACCCTCAATGCCTGAGTATTGTCCTACTTGAGCACTGTGGCTTGACCCAAGTTTGGGTTTTCTTTCTCCAGCCTTTAACCTACCTTGCCCTTTATCTTGTACCTTTCTCCTTGTCCTACCTAAACCTTGTCTGCCTAGCCTGATTCTTACCTTGCCTCACCTAGCCTGAACCTTGCTTTTTACCTTGCTCTGCCTTGCCAGGGTCGAACTGGGGGGCCCTGGGCCCACCAGGACCGCTGTCCAGGGCCCCCTCTGGCCCCCCTACTGTGCAGCGGGCGCATGCGCAGACGGCGCTGCGCGGCGTCGAAAGAATTTTTTTTTTAGCTTTCCTATATCAGAAGAGTCTGGCCCGGTGGGGACCCATGAGGGTCAGGGCCCACTGGGTTTTTTCCCGGTTTCCCGCCGGGCCAGTCTGACACTGGCCTTGCCCTCCCGTTCCTGCTCCTGTTCTGGTCCCGTTTCTGTCCAGACCTTCTGCTCCAGTCCTCCTGCTCATCCCCAGTGGTTCTTCACCCTGTTCCTGACTCTGGAGATCTACACCTACTTCATCCTGTCTTGTCCTGATCTAGTCCACTCCATCCTGTCCTGTCCTGATCTACGCCCGCTCCATCCTATACTTTCTTGATCTACACCCGATCCATCCTGTTCCGCTCTGCACCCATTTCACCCTGACAGACACTATGCCCTCTTCACCCTGTTCCTTCCTTTTACCTTTCCGTGTCCCATGGGCACAGCCAGTTCATGCCTGAAGGACTCACCTTTTCACCTCTGCCTCCACAGCTCCCCCTAACCTCACTCTTGACCAGCAGTATAGCTCTCCAAATACAATCACAGCACACAGTGGAAAACCCCCACACTATCTGATATTGGCAGTAGATCCCTCTCAGAGGGTAGTACATCCTGTCTTGATGATTTTCCCCAGCAGTAGGGATCTCACGGGTATCTTGCTCCTTGGCACTGTCCCTGATCCTGAGCTCACCCACTTGTGTCCCTGTTGCTAAACCCAACTACTCTCCTTGTTAGAGCCACAAAGCTGCTCACTAAACACTTGCCTCTAACTTTTGTTCCTAGAGCAGCTATTACACAAACTTCTGACGTAAGTAAAACTGTCCGCGCGCGCCCTAGAATCCAAGATGGCGCCGGCGCCAGCGCCGGCTCACGAACCATGCGGCGGGCGTCCCCGCCGATGGCGTGGCGGACGACCCGGCTGTACAGGTAACCCCATACCCCTCACACACTGCTTCCAAGTCACCACACTTAAGAGTAGGCTAATTTGTGTTTCCCCTGCTGCCTCATGAGTTGTACAGGCAGAGGTTTCAGTCCATTAGTTATTCAGCTGGAGGATAAGGTTTTGAAATGAACTAATCTTGGCAATTATGAAAATATTGTATTGCACATGACGGCTAGTTTCTCTCATGTGAAGAGGGTTAATAAATCACCACTCATTCCTTCTGGGTCAGCTTATCAACTGTTCAAACTAATTATTCATGGTCATATGAACAATACTCACACCAAGTTATGCTGGGAGTTAATAAATTATTGGTCACTTTTTGTTTTTATTCCTAAAAAGGCATCTCTTCATAAAAACAGTTTTTATCATTATGAAAGAAAATGTAGTTTTAAGCAACTTTCCAATACACATTCATCAACATTTTGCAACCATTTAAAAGATATTTGTAAATGTAGCTGCTACTAAAAGTAGTATCTCTGAATACTAATTTTCTCTGTTATGCTGGCTCTGACTCTTGAAACAACAGCCACTTGAAGTCAGAAAGACTTAAAGGGATCCTGTCATCAGAAAACATGTTTTTTTCAAAACACATCAGTTAATAGTGCTACTCCAGCAGAATTCTGCACTGAAATCCATTTCTCAAAATTCAATTTTGAAATCTGACATGGGGCTAGACATTTTGTCAATTTCCCAGCTGCCCCTGGTCAAGTGACTTGTGCCTGCACTTTAGGAGAGAAATGCTTTCTGGCAGGCTGCTGTTTTTCCTTCTCAATGTAACTGAATGTGTCTCAGTGGGACATGGGTTTTTACTATTGATTGTAGATCTACCAGGCAGCTGTTATCTTGTGTTAGGGAGCTGCGATGTGATTACCTTCCCATTGTTCTTTTGTTTGGCTGCTGGGAGGGGGGTGAAATCACTCCAACTTGCAGTACAGCAGTAAAGAGTGATTGAAGTTTATCAGAGCACAGGTCACATGACTTGGGGCAGCTGGTAAATTGACAATATGTCTAGCCCCATGTCAGATTTCAAAATTGAATATAAAAAAATCTGTTTGCTCTTTTGAGAAATGGATTTCAGTGCAGAATTCTGCTGGAGCAGCACTATTAACTGATTCATTATGAAAAAAAATGTTTTTCCCATGACAGTATCCCTTAAAGCTGGCCATAGATGCAAAGATCCGATAATACGAATTGAGGATTCGTACGATTTTCGGACCGTGTGTGGAGAGTCCCGACATTTTTCGTCCGGCGGAGACCGTTCGTTTGGTCGATCGGACAGGTTAGAAAATTTCTGTCGGCTGCCGATAATATCTCTGCGTGTATTGCCGACCGTACAATTTTCAGTGGGAGACTGTCACTAGATTTGTTGGACATAGATATCGTACAATTGCTGTCAGTGGTAGAACATTGGCTGATCTGTTCTTTAACTACTTCATTTGATCTGACTGGTGTAGAGGACACCAGGGTTGGATCCTTGACGGGAGGTATATTTCCCCATTATTTGGGCTATGGTCCCTTTAAGCAGCATGTATTCCACCCAGGTACACACCTGATTTTGACTCTGCATAAAGAGGAGTCACAGGTGCAATTGAGGGAGAGAGAGAATGGTGCCTGGAGCTTGTGAGCTGCAAGTCTTTGTACAGGCTAAAGGAAAGGACTGAACCAGATATCCTTGTGTGCTAAAGGACTAAAGTCTGCTAATCCTGGACATTTGTTGGTTTTTATTGTTTGGCCTCAAGTGGACTGACCAGGCCTGCTTTGGACATTGTAAACCCAAAGGTCTTTCACAAGCTGAAGTAAGCTGTTTATTATATGTTAATTTTACTTTCTGCTGAGGAAAAGCTACTTTGAGTTTAAGTTTCGAAATAAATTGACTTTCTCTAAGAAACTGTGTACTGCGTGCTGGCTGCGATTTCCCCCTCAATATTACACTGGTAAGACTTTGATCTGATGTTTAGTGGCAGGTCCGGAGATGGGAAGTTTGCATTTATGGCCAGTTTAAGAGCAGAAGTAATCGCTGCTACATTGTTTCAAGAGTTATAATCAGTCAAGTTTTAATTGCATCATAAAATCTATAGTTCAATATAAATGCATGTATTTGATTTGTAAACCTGATCTCTTTTATTATAGAGATCAGTAGCACAGTAAGATGGGAAATATGTTTTTTGGAAGAAAGAGAGAAATATAAGAGTAAATGAAGATTAGAGGAAATTTGAGAAAGCCGCTTTTAAAAGGAACTGTGAACTATTTAATGCTAAGTGACACTGAATCATTTAATGATGTTGGTAGAATTGCCCATTGTGCTATTCAGTGCTGTGAGTCACTATACCATTTAAAGGGGTTGTTCACCTTCAAACAACTAGTTGGTTTCAGATAGATCACCAGAAATAACAACTTTTTCCAATGACTTTCTATTTTCTATGTGTGACGGTTTTTCTAATATTGCAGTGTAAAGTGTCATTTCTCTCCTGAATCAGAGGGGGGGTCGCCGATCCTGTAAACAGTTCTAAATGGATATATTTAGTTGATACATTTCTTATCTTTGTCCCTGCTGAGCAGAATCTCTGGGTTTCATTACAGGCAGCTGTTAGAATTGATACAATAGTTGCTAATACTCCAGAGATGCTGCTGAGAAATGTATCAACTCAATGTTGCAAAATTGTAACAGTTTAGAGTCTGAACCTGAATTACTGAGCTGCCGGACTCAAATACCAGAGACACGAACATTCACCTTTAAACTTAGATTTTGGAAAAAACGTAAAAAATAAAGAATGGAAAGTAATTGAAAAAAGTCTATATTTCTGGGGAACAATCTAAAAACAACTGAATTAAAAAAAGTGTTTGGAAAGTGAACAATCCCTTTAATGCTGGGATTATTTCTGCATTTAATTACATGTAACACTGCTCCATTTAATGCTTTGAGTCATTGTACCATTACCCTTATGGGGTCACTTACCATATTATGCTTTGGCATTTTGTACTATTAAATGCTGTGAATCACTGTCCTTTGCTGCAGAAAAAAAGCAAATAAGTTATTTGTGTGTACTAAACTCCCAAATGTCAATTTTGTTAAGTATATACAGTACACGGTATGGAACCTGTTATGGGACCTGTTATCCAGAATGCTCGGGACCTGGGGGTTTCTGGATAACAGATCTTTCCGTTATTTGGATCGTCATACCTTAAGTCTACTAGGAATTATTAAAACATTAAATATAGCTAACAGGCTGGTTTTGCCTCCAATAAGGGTAGTATGCAAGGCATGGGATAGATTTATAAAAGTGTGAAATTAGAGCTCACCACACTAAAATGCCATTCCATAAAATGGGGAAGACTAACTAATACCCCTTGATAATGATGCCTCTAAAAATGAATAGAGAGTGGTGTAATTTTACTGTGGTGATCTCTAATTTCAAACTTTGATACATTTGCCATCATGTTTAGTGCTTGTAATACAGAATCCTGGAATTATTGCCACGTTTAGTGTGGAGGTTCGCTCCACATCAATAGGCACTCTTGCACGCAAGTTATCAGAGTAGGCTGGAAGAATATAATGGTGTTTTGTGCAAATACCTGGAAGTGCAAGTACCTACTGAATGGTGTCTTTATGCACAAGGTTTGCATCTATTTTTGTGCAGTCACAATTGCAGCTGCATTCATAAATGGCCCTCGTGCCTGCTGCTTAATATAACATGCAAGGGTTCATTTACGAACACGACTATATTCTGCAAAGTGCAATTTACCATGGGTTTTTACCCATAATGCAGTGTTTTTTCTCCCCACAATTCCAGTGCAATTGCAGCCATGTGTGTCAGCCTTTGTCTGCTGCAAATAGCTTTGATGCGTTTAAACAAGCACAATTGCACAACTGATAGTGGGCATAGTGTAATTTACAGCTCAGCGTTTATATTCTGATTGCCCTAAATGTTGTACATAACTCTTAAAATACTATACCATCCAAAAATGTAGGTCTCTATAAAAATATCTTGCATAAACAGCTCATATTTAAAACCCTGCTTTATGTAAATCAGGGCCGGAACTAGGGGTAGGCAGAAAAGCCAACTGCCTTGGGCGCAACAATTGGGGGTGCTGGGAAGCTACCTCTTCTGCCTACGCCGAGACCAGACTCACCTGCTCACCAGACAGAATTTGCGCTCAAGAACAGCGTGCGCGATGCCGCCGCACATGCGCGTAAGTGCGCAACGTCACAGTGCATGTGTGTATGTAAAACGCGCAACGTCACCACGCATGCGACGGGGGAAGCTGGGGCGAGCTGGTTGGCTGGGTTGCCTAGGGCGCTTGCCTGGCCCGCCTCTGATGTAAATAAACCATTTTCATAATAATATACTTTTTTTAGTAGTATGTGCCATTGGATAGAAAATTTGCCATTTTAAGAAATACCGACCGCTCCCTGGGATCCTAGGATTCACAGTGCACACAAAAAAAACAATGGCACACATACGTGTTAGGTTATATGAGCCAATTAATGAAAAAAGTTCTGTCTTTTGCTTCCACTGTAATTTCTTTTACCTAACTTTAAAGTGCGCCTACTATAGTAAATCGTTTCCCCCGCTGAAGGTGTAGGCTAATAGAGCTTGCACTGATTGAGGGAAACAAAACCATATTTGCACATTGAGTAATTTGTGCTAATGGCAAAATTGGCCTAAATGGTAAAATTAAACCCTGGAGGATGTGGGCAGAAACTGGCCCAGAGCCCAAATCAAGCACAATCAAACTTATAATATAATTACCAGGTTTTCATATCTCCAATTAGTGCATGCCTTTAGGAGCAATCCAATGGACTGCACTATCCTTTACATATCCCAACTTTGTGATTATTCGGAGAGGCGATATTTCAAAAATCATTATACTCGGCTCTGGTTGCTAATAACTCTGCATTTGCTACCTGGATGGAAATTATATGAACAAAGCTACTGGTGACAGGCCAATACAAGTTTATATATAGACTTAAAGTGATACTGACACTGAAAATTTTCTTTTTAAAATATTAATCTACATTAAGGGGCATATTTATCAAGGGTCGAATTTCAAATTGAAAAAACGTTGAAATTTGAATTCAAAAATACCAACCGAAATTAAATCAAAGTTTGTTTTTTTTGGTCGAAATGTCCGTGTTCGATCAAATAGGGCCGAATTCGAATCGTAGGAATAGCACATTAGGTCCCCTGTAGGCTGACAGCGCCGGCCATTCAACGGAGGGAATACCACTGTTTTAATATCAATCCGGCTGAAATAATTCCGTAATAGCGCTAGGCAAAGAGGAATTGGAAATATTAGAATTCGAATATAAATTGATATAATAAATATCCTCTGAATATATTACTTAACAATTAATGAATTAATTAATTCAGCACTTTATCCATTGAACTTATACAAATTATATTTATACTTACATTACATCATTATAATTCTAACGTGTTAAGAAATAACAACACAAAAAATCACATGATGGGTATTTTCATTTTACTCTTTTTTACTCTATTTAATTGATTACCTTTAAGATGCGGATAAATAATTTAAACAAATTGAATAGAGATCAAGATAGACATGATGATTGATATTAAATTTATTGTATGTATATATAACTTTGATCACGAATAATTATAGAAAATTTATGCAAATTTTTTAAAAATTTATATAATTTATAAAATTTAGTACACATATCAAATTATTTATTTATAATACAATACAAACAAGCACTTGCACTTTAATAATATATTTCATGCATCTTGATGTATTTTCATGAATGTACACATTATTAATAACTATTCGCACATACTGCACCTTTAAATGTGAAATGATATGCACTTTGACCCTATTTAAACACTGAGACACGTGATGTAATTGTAACCTTGAGGAAGTGTCGTTCACTTAGACACGAAACGTGTAGGTTTATACAGCGCACCCACTGTGAACGTAACTCTACACTGTGTGTAATAATAAAGCCGGATTGATATTAAAACAGTGGTATTCCCTCCGTTGAATGGCCGGCGCTGCTAGCGAGGAATCATTTGCGTGCAGACTGGTGTATATGGGGCTAACACCCGAAGTCTCGCGATAGCTGCGACCAGGAAGGGATCGCTGAACGCCGAGGTGAGCTCCGCCATAACCGCTTCTCCAATCGAATAATTACATAACCCCCGTAGGCTGAAACAGCAATTTGGCAGGTTTTAGATGGCGAATGGTCGAAGTCAAAATTTTAAAGATTTTTTTTTTTCAAATTCGATTCGAATTTTGACTATTCCATAGTTGAAGTACACAAAAAATAGCTTGAAAATCGAATTTTTGTCCTTCAAAAAAACCCTCGACCTTTGATAAATGTGCCCCTAAAAGTTACATATAGGTCACTTTGATAGTTTTTCAGTGATGGTTCTGCTTTTGTAAGTAATTATTACTTGAAGTTCCTAAACCTGACTGTTTTGCCAACCTCACTGTCTCAGCCTGTCAGTCTAGAGTTTTTAATGCTAACTGACTAATGCTGCACCAATATGGCAGCCCCTCACAGAGGAACATGGGGGTAAGAAAGGTAATGTAAAAGCATCAGGCAAATACTTTTATGGCAAAATTATAAATAGCATTCAAAGACAATGTTATGATGGATATAAAAAAAGGTTATTTTATGGTGTCAGTAACCCACTTTCACTTATTTTATATGAGCAATAGTGGATCTCGTGGAGCATAGGTCTCTTATTTACTATAAGTGCAATGCACCAGATGTAGAATATATACACCTCATGTGGCAATGCCCAGTAATCAATTAAATTCTAGCTTATATACAAGATACAACATATCCACATTGCATACATGTAGCCAAAAATAAAACTATGGCCTGAGATAAGAATAATTCACTTAGCATAAGTGACCTAACCTTTTCTATTGCACTGTAAAGTATAGACCCTACTTTCTTATAAAGCTCAAATAAGGAAGTGAGGGAAGACTTGTAGTGATGGTGGATGTATGCAGCTCTCTACTTAACTGTAAATATACAATGACATTTCCTCAATTGCTTATGACATTTGCTGCACTTGCTGAAAGTTCAGAGGTCGTAACATCTTACTTTGTGCAGCTGAGGAGATTGCAGAAAAATGAAAGCTTCTTCAGATCCAAGGCAATTTATATGTAGTAGAAGCAATATATTTGAAAGTTTTCTCTGGTAATCGTGGTTTAAATCCATAGTCAGCACTTTAGATATTGAGTAGCTTTGATTATAATAAACAGAGCTAAAAATGGAGACAATGATGTCTGCAAGGCCTAATAGAGGAAATTCTTGACCACCCATTTTAAAATCTGTCTGTAAGCGCTCTAAAATCTGCAATAATTCTAGACAGCTGTTCTCAGGTCAGTATTAAAATAAGAGACATGTTGTCTTTTCTCAGCTAGAGGAATTACAAATTTAGAATACGGGTAAATAATTTTTGCTCTAGGCTTTGGGTAGAGCTTAAAGTCAACGATATAAAGCTACTTGTCAGGAAGGATAAAACTAATCTTCTACTATCTGCAGTCTTTTCTATGAGTTAATATCACCAATTTTGTAGGCATACCTTTTTTCCCATTTAAAGCGATATTGCAAATTACAGGGATATATCCATCCATCAGTTAGTTTTGTTATGAGGATGTTCCCACTCATTACATAGGAATGGCTGAGCATCACTATAATGGTGGACTGATTTATTATTAATGTGTTGGAATTGGGTCTTTCCATGTAAAAAGCATGTGCAAGTTCTTTATGCCCTTACGTCAGTAGTTTTTTTTTTTTTTTTTTTTTTTTCCCAACACAATATTTTTTAACATTTTTTCAAATCCTAAAAACCTCCCCAGATTTTAGTTGGGGAACTCACTTGCACGACTGCTTCTGAAACTATTGTATCAAATCCATTGCAACCATCATCCTTCCTGCAAATGCTGAAAATATCACATAGTCAGAAAAGCTGTTGTTTGGCTTCAGAATATGTTTATAGCAATATAGTCTCACATGACTGGGATGAACCCCCCCTAATTTTCTTGGGGCTATCAAGATATGAATTACCATGATAGCCCCACTCGGTCAAAGAAAGGCTGTAACATATCTGTTAATGTACTTTCTAAATAACCCCAACTAACCAATGGTTTATAATGATTAAAAGAGCGCTGGATTAATGCCCTCCATCAGAGCAACATTGAATAGTAATTAATCTTCAACCTTTTAGTAGTGGTTTCTATAACAAAAGTACAGTAAATGACTACAAGAAGCAAGAATACAATGAGAATGTACAGTGTCACTTTGCAAATTTGCACCTGAGCTGTAACCCACAGTAACCCATAGCAATCAATCAGATTTTTTTTTATCCAGTAGTAAGTTGAACACCGAAGGAAATCATCTAACAGGTGCAAAAATACTGTATGGTCTAACAAGGTCAGAAGATCATAAACAGCTGTGGGCAAATTTGAAGGTATGAATACTTACTGTTAAAGAGCTGTTCAGCCTCTGTGCTTGGCTATATGAAATAAAGCATTTCTAACCATTTTTAAAGAGTCTTTAGTTCCTCTTTATGGGATACACATCCCTGTTTATAGATTGGCTATGAGACTTTCCCATCTTGTTCAGCCTTAAAACAAAGTTGTCTTATCACTTCGTCTGTCACAAATACATCATTTTATTTCCTCGCTATTGAAGGGTCAGGACAAAGATAGAGTTTCTTTGACAACTTTTGAACACATTTGTATCTCCAAACCACTAGGTCCTAAAAGTGTCTCGGTAATATATATAGAGACCTGATAGCTGTTATCCCGGTGTTACAACTCAGATTTATTAATGATTGGCACCAAGAGCTGGGAGACACATAAACAGTGGAAGTTTGGGAAAGAATTTTGGGGCAGCCTACCAAATGCTCTATTAAAGGAAAACTATACCCCCCGAACAATGTAGTTCTCTAAAAAAAGATATTGAGTAAAACAGCTCATGTGTAAAATCCTGCTTCATGTAAATAAACCATTTTCATAATATATTTTTTTATTTGTATGTGCCATTGGGTAACATAAATAGAAAATTGCCATTTTAAAAAATAAGGGCTGCCCCCTGGGATTGTACGATTCACTGTGCACACAAACATACCAACAAACCATACTTGTTAGGTCACATGAGCCAATTAACACAGTCTTTTTCAACACTTCTTTCTGTTACAGTTAGAGTTGTAGTCAGGTGATCTCTGAGGCAGCACACATACCATCACAAAATGGTGGCTCAAGGCAACAGATGTAAAAGGGCAAGATTTACTTAAATATATAGACCTGTTTGGTAAGATTCTTTAATATGCCACTTAATATGATGTAAACTATCTGTTGCTTAAGTGTTCTTTTTGAGGTATAGTTTTCCTTTAATGCTTATGTTCAGGAGACCTCATCTAAGGTATTGTTCAGATGGTATATGGTCCCATTCAGATTAGCAAAGTGCTTTCTGGGACAGTCGCCTAATTGTTTTCGAGGATGCAATGTGCCAGGTACAATGGGTCACAGATGGTGGGGCTGTCCTAGAGTTAAAAGATTATGGACCCGTACCTATGCTATGATTGACAATGTCATTAATTGCACAGTACAGAAAAATCCATATGAGGCTTTATTTAACAGGCCAATTGAGGCCCTAATCAAGACACTGTTTAAATTAGCAATGGTTATTTTTAGTGCTACTAAACAGGTCATTGCCAGAGCGTGGCACACATCAATATTAAACTTCACCCTAGTAAAGCACAAAGTGGATAACATAATGGAAAAGTTGACATATATCTTAAATGACAAATCTGAATTATTTCATAAAATTTGGTCGCCATGGCTAACTTACAGGGGCATCACGGAAGGCTTGGGATCTGGAGGATGTATTTGACAATCCATTTATCTTCATCTTATTGGAATTGATGGGTAAGGCTTTTGCTGTTACTCATAGAACTGGAGGAGGAGAAATTACTAGGTAACTACTGAATGGAAGTAAGGGCTGGTATGGGTATACATATTCGTGTGAAATACTCAAATATTTCTCTTCACTCATGTTATGATTGTTCTATAGTTTTTTTTTTTTTTGTTTTTTTTTTTCTCTTTTTCTGAATATATTCTTGAATTGACTTGATCTACGGTCGTAGTATGTTGTAATGTTTCTTGGTTTTCATCCGTGGGTATTTTTGAAAGTGTAATGTTTCCCATTTGATATTGTTTTATTGCATGTTTATCTGGAAGCAAACAAAATGTATGGATACAATAAAAATTTATTGAAAAAACAAAGTTGTCTTTTATTCTTCAATGATGCGTGATAAAGCTAGATTTTATTTGAAAATTTTTCACTTGTGCTCTCCCATTTAACCATGTACTTTTAAGGCAGCATTAAATTACTATTACTATTTATTTTTATAGCATTTCAAAGGTGTTTGGTTATTTTCACACTCTCTTTTCTTATACGTTATATATTCTAAATGTGCCAAAAAGCATATTCCCTGATTTTTCCAGCTACTGGAATCTTCTTGTTGAATAACCTGCTAGTGATGTTGTTAGGCAGATTCTGTTAATAATTTTAAAAGTGCCTTGGATGAACAAACATAATATCCAAGACTATAGTGATTTTACACAGACATTTTAGTTTGATCAATAGCTGCCATAGTAGTCCTTCTTTACTCCTTCACCTTAAAGGGGAAGGAAACCTAGTCAGCGCAAACCCCCCCCCTCCCGTTTGTTGCCTACCAGTCCCGCTGGGCAAATGCCCCTAACTTGTTACTTACCCTTCTGCACAGGTCCAGTCCAGGGAGTTCACCGACATCTTCTTCCACGCGATCTTCTTCCTGCTTTGAACGGCGCATGCACAGTAGGATCATTTCGCCGGTACGATCTACTGCGCATGCGCGTGACTTTTGGCGCATGTGCAGTAGATGCGTTCCGGGGAAATGATCCTACTGCGCATGCGCCAAAACGCCGTTCACAGCAGGAAGAAGATCGCGTGGAAGAAGTCATCGGTGAACTCCCTGGACTGGACCTGCGCAGAAGGGTAAGTAACAAGTTAGGGGCATTTGCCCAGCGGGACGGGTAGGCCAGGGGGGAGGGTGGGCAACAAACGGGAGGGGGGGGTGGGGGGTTTGCGCTGACTAGGTTTCCTTCCCCTTTAAGGTTTCTGGCATACTCTTTGGAGAAAACTGGTTACCCAAAAAAATTTAGTCTAAGAGTATGAACCTTAAAGGGGAAGGAAACCTAGTCAGCGCAAACCCCCCAGCCCCCCTCCCATTTGTTGCCTACCCGTCCCGCTGGGCAAATGCCCCTAACTTGTTACTTACCCTTCTGCGCAGGTCCAGTCCAGGGAGTTCACCGATGACATCTTCTTCCACGCGATCTTCTTCCTGCTGTGAACGGCGTCTTGGCGCATGCGCAGTAGGATCATTTCGCCGGAACGGATCTATTGCGCATGCGCCACAAGGCATGCGCAGTAGATCGTACCGGCGAAATGATCCTACTGTGCATGCGCCGTTCAAAGAAGGAAGAAGATCGCGTGGAAGAAGATGTCATCGGTGAACTCCCTGGACTGGACCTGCGCAGAAGGGTAAGTAACAAGTTAGGGGCATTTGCCCAGCGGGACGGGTAGGCCAGGGGGGAGGGTGGGGGGTTTGCGCTGACTAGGTTTCCTTCCCCTTTAAGGTTTCTGGCATACTCTTAGACTAATTTAAACTTTTTTTGGGTAACCAGTTTTCTCCAAACATTTGCAAACATATGGAACATTAATTTTACAGTGGACACGTGTAGGGCATTAGAATAACGCTATTGTCTCTATTAAGGTTCCCTGGACACGTGTTTTAAAAAGTGGAATTTGTAAGTATATGCACCAACATTTCACATAAATACTTCCATACAACTTTAAATTTCCTGCCCTATGCAAATTGACCTGAGTGCAAGATCCCTAGCAAAGTTTCACTAGGCAGAAATGAACGCTAGCACATCTTCACTATCAAATGCTCGCATTGCCGAAGTAACGCTAGCGAAAAATGGTCATCATTCGGCGCCCATGACGAAACCCCACATTTTAGTGAATTAGGCTAGTCTGAGAGAATTTCTACCCCATAGTGTGTATAAAACCCTTATATCAACAGGTGTGCTGTATGTAAAATACAGTGGTGCCCACACTCACATCAGTGTCTGGTTAAGTTCTAAAACATTTGGGGAATTGTAAAATCAACAATGTGGTAATTTGTTGGTACCCTGTAGTAAACCCATTTTCTCTGGGCCAACCAAGAGGGTAAATAACAAGTAGTAAGTATCATCATTCTTTCTTCAAATTGCAGGGTAATTGTGGAAAACACGAGAAAACCATTTAAAAAAAAAACCCACCATAAAAAGTACCCATTGACTTCAATGCATTTCGTGTGAAAACAATGCATTGTAAAATATCCATTGACTGTAACGTCTTTCACAATTTTTCCCTGCTTTATGAATTTTTCAGCAAGACTGGATAGATTCACTCATGTTTAATAGTTAAAGATAAAGCAATTGCAGCATTAATAGCTACAGATAAAATCATTGATACAGTAATCACCCTGTTAAGGGCAATCAGTATCAAGAACAGCAAAGCAGCAATCATTCCAAATCTGATCTGATGAGACAAACAATCTGTTGCTATGAGCCCCCAGGTTTGTCCCACAATTTAGAATCCTCTGATCTAAACGTAATGCAAAATCCTTCTAGAAAATTAAAGAATATAATAATTCACTGAGTTTATACAGTTATAATTTTTTTGCTCTTAAAATGACTAGTAAGATGACTAGTAGATATCTGCTGTTAAATACATTGTTTACCTGTTTTACATTCATGAAAAGCATAATGAAGAAAGATTTTAGATCAGTAGCATATACAAGTAGTATCGTGTTTGTTGTCCTTTAAAGACATTGTTTATTGGATTTTTTTTGCTGATGTTTCCATTGACCTCCAAATGTGATGATGACAATTTATTGAGACAGAATCAATTACAGTTAGCCAAGAAGCAGCCGGTAATCTGAGGTTACAACTTTCAGACAGCCAACCAGTAAATCCCCTGTGCTGATGTGTTGCTATGGGTTGATAGAAGTGGGGCAAACATACATCACTCCTTTATTTCACTAAATTACTTACTTAATATATGCTACTAGCTTTTCAATTTTATATAAGTATGGAACCTGTTATCCAGAATGTTTGGGACCTGTGGCTTTCAGGATAATGGATTTGTACAATTTTTTTTTTGGATCTTTATACTTTAAAGGAGTTGTTCACCTTTGAATTGACTTTTAGTATGATGTAGAGATAGATATCTGAGACAATTTGCAATGGTTTTACTTTTTTTTTTTTTATTTGTGGTTTTTGAATCATTTAGCTTTTTATTCAGCAGCTCTCTGGTTTGCAGTTCCGGCAATCTGGTTGCTAAGGTACAAATTACCCTAGCAACCATGCATTGATTTGAATAAGAGACTGGAATATGAACAGGAAAGGGTCTGAATAGAAAGATGAGTAATAAAAAGTAGCAATAACAATACATTTGTAGCCTTACAGAGAATTTGTTTTTACAAGGGGTCAGTGAGCCAGCCCCATCTAAAAGATGGAAAGAGTCAGAGGAAAGAAGCCAAATAATTCAAAAAGCTTTAAAAAAAAAATATATAATAAAGACCAATTGAAAAGTTGCTTAGAATTGGTCATTCTATAACATACTAAAAGTTAACTTAAAGGTGAACCACCCCTTTAAGTCTACTAGAAAATCATGTAAACATTAAAGAAACCCAATTGGCTGGTTTAGCTTCCAGTAAGTATTCATTATATCTTAGTTTGGCTCAAGAACAAGGTACTGTTTTATTATTACAGAGAAAAAGAAAATAATTTTTAAAAATTTGGATTATTTGGCTAAAATGGAGTCTATGGGAAATGGCCATTCCATAATTTGGAGTTTACTGGATAATGGGTTTCCAGGTATCAGATCTCATATCTGTTGTTGTTGTTGTTCTCATTTGTATTCTCAGTTATGGTGGTTGTGTTCTACATTTCACATTTTTGATCAAAACAGAAATACAAGTCATATTCAAATAATCTAAGATTAATGATAGACACAACAGAGAATATAACTATATAAATACATGTTAACATGTTAACAATATATAAATATTCATTGTAATATATTTGACTAAAATAGCTATAAATAAAAACTCCCACATGCAATTTAAATGTGAATTCAAGGAAAGGATTATATTTCTTTGAAAAATGTGATCTCATCAACTTTCCTGTCCTCCCTATATATTTGTCTACAGAGGAGTTGTTTGTATAGCTAATGATACTGCAAAATAAGTTAAGTTGAATAAAGACACATGTTTATCAAGTTTAGTCATTTTGCCTAAATGAAAACATGCCTAATTGGTAGCTGCTCTAGATATGCAGAGTACCGGCCCAAGAGTGTTTTCCTCTGATATATTTTTGTATATAAATGATGTCATGAGCAAGGGGACATACAATACTGTTTGCCCTCAGGAATATGCCCTGGATGTGTGTCCAGAATTACCTCCCATGGTGCTGTAAGTCACCCATAAGGTAACTACAATAAAAATTGTGTGACCTAGAATAAAGGCCAGATTTAAAAACAATCAAATACAGGCATTGGACCTGTTATCCAGAATGCTCGGGACCTGGGGTTTTCCGGATAACGGATCTTTCCGTAATTTGGGTCTTCATGCCTTAAGTCTATTAGAAATTCATTTAAACATTAAATAAACCCAATAGGCTGGTTTTGTTTCCAATAAGGATTAATCATATCTTAGTTGGGATCAAGTACAAGCTACTGTTTTATTATTACAGAGAAAAAGGAAATCATTTTTAACAATTTGGATTATTTGGATAAAATGGAGTCTATGGGAGACAGCTATTCCGTAATTCGGAGCTTTCTTGATATCTGGTTTCCGGATAAGGGATCCTATACCTGTACAAGTATTTTTAGGCAAATAGAGTTTCCAAAACTCCATTCCTCACGTTTTATTATGCAAAAAACTGGGATAAAAACACTTGTCATCTAAAAACTGGCATCTTCATGTAGTAGTCAATGGGAGGCCTATTTTCTAATTTCGATCTATTTTACAATTTGCATTTTGGAGATCAAAAATGTTTAGGTTTTTAAGTTTCAAGTTTTTTTTCTTACATAAGCACACATTTCAAGCTGAAGGTTTTTTCACATCTGTAAAGATAAAAAATAAAAATTTCTAAGCAATCTGAAGTAATTCCTATTGGAGAATTTTATTGCATCTATAATTGCATTTGCTATGTTTATTTGGAGAGCTAGGGTGAGTATATGGGAATGTTTTATGGAAGGTTTACAGTATATTATCTTGCCTAAAGCTAATTGAATTGGGTCATAAAGGATGAAACCCCAAAGTACCCCTCTTGAGTTCCAAGATATATTATATATATATATATATATATATATATATATATATATATATATATATATATATATATATATATATTTTTATATATATATATATATATATATATATATATATATATATATATATATATATATATATATATATATATATATATATATATATATATATATATATATATATATATATATATATATATATATATATATATATACAGGGGCGCTCCGCCAATGAGGCGAGCTGAGCCGCTCGCCTCAGGCGGCAGCGCCAGTCAGGATTCCAGGGGCGGCAAAAAGCCGCTCCTGCACCTTTAAGAGCCGAATTTCCGGTTTTTAAACCGGAAATTCGGCTGCGCTATTGCGAGAGAGCGCAATTGCGCTCTCCGCAATCATGTTCCTGCCTCCCCTCGCCGACAGGTAAGTCGGTGCGGGGGGCGGCATTGCAGGAGCCGCCTCAGGCGGCTCCTTCCCCAGAAACGGCGCTGTATATATATATATATATATATATATATATATATTACAAATGTTAGTAACAGCACTCACGCTTTGCAGTATCTTTGCGGTGCACGTCCCATGAGGTCTCCGGTCAGTCCTCCATAATAGATATAGTTCGAATAAAGAACAGCACTCGCCATAAATGCTCAATATTTTGTATTAAATAGTAAAACAGTTACATCACCATATATGTGCACATATGTAACAGTGACGTTTCGAGCCAAAAAGGCTTTCTCAAGCC
This sequence comes from Xenopus laevis, assembly GCF_017654675.1. Classification (NCBI taxonomy): domain Eukaryota; kingdom Metazoa; phylum Chordata; class Amphibia; order Anura; family Pipidae; genus Xenopus; species Xenopus laevis. The sequence goes on along the minus strand of NC_054372.1, from coordinate 65,604,336 downwards.
ATGTGAAACAATATATATATCATGGAACTCCAAGGTAACTTCTAATATCCTTATATTTTGCAACTGGGGGCACTTTATTTATTATAATACACAAGTTTCAGTGAGTCATGTGACCGAAATTACATCAGTACTCACCATTTATAACTGCTGACATCAGAACTCACCGTTTATAAGGATATAATTTACAAGATATTTATAGCGTTTGTGTGAATATATATATATATATATATATATAAAATCATTTTTGCTAAGCCTTATTCCAGGTAACATTTTTGCAGGAAACACATGATGCCTCATAACTAAGAAGACGTGCATTTTTTTTTTAACCTTACATTCATTTAAGTGACCAGGGAGAGGTTGTGTATATACCACATTTTTAATAATGCTAAACATGCTCTTTGCTGGAAAATGGAGCATGACCTTTAATTAAAAACAGTATTCTTGATATCAACAGCTTTTGATTTTATTTTCCAAGTATTTGACTGAAGGATTGTCTGAGTTAAGGACTGTTAGATTGATCTTATTGTAGCTGTTAAAATTTTACTTGACTTCTGATGTTTTGGGACCTAGGAAAGTGCATTAAATGGAATCTTGAGGAGTTGGCTGATTGGCAATGGAAATTTTAGGCAATTACTGAATGAAGCTGCAACATTTTTTTCATGCCAGGAGCACTAAAGGATACCAGTCAGTGCTAATCCCTAGTTATCTAAACAACTTTAAAAAAGTGACAGAAGTATACATGACCTTATCTTGCTTCTCACAATACCAACATGTTTATAAACTAAAAAGCCATATGTCAAATTCCATATGTAAAATAAAATACTACAGTACACTTTACAGACAACATACAATTCATTTCTCTTTCATCCATGGAAAATAGAGTTTAACATTTTATATCTGCCTTTTATTTTAACATTATGTGTAATAGCATATCAAATTGTAATTAAGGATCTGTTCATACATGCACTAAAATATATTTTAAATTAATAATTATATAAGCAGGCATCATCTAGCAATGTGCTATTTGCTTGATTTCAGAATTCCCATAAAGCTGATGAAGCATGAAAGCAACAAATTGATTTTGTAACAAGCTATGACATCAAACAGAAACCAATGGTTTTCAGACGTATGGGTGTCCGGTTATGTTAACATCATTCCAGCAGCTGGGAGCTGTTATTTTTATTTAATGCTTGCTTAAAGGAACAATCTCCCATATGCAATATTAATATTTTTTTTGTGTTTATACTTGTACAAAGTAACTTTGTATATTTGAAAGGTTATAAATATTCAAAACAAGTTATTTGATCAAATAATCAAAAGAAATAGAATTAACCTAGAAAAAAAGAGTCCTGAAATTGTGACGAAAATCTATTAGTTAGGAACAGATTAACTAAATCATTTCTGACATTTCCTCTAACTAATAACTAACACATCCTCCTCAGAAATGCTTTGGGTTTATTTAACGTGCTTCAAAGAGTTTTCAAATTAAATTAGCACAGTACTTAAATGTAGATATAATCTAGTATTATACAGTATATAATGTGTCTTCTAACCAGAGCTTTATTTTCATATCCTTGCTAAGACATACACCCTCTCTTGTACTCCATGACGGGTTTGAAGAGAGAGCTCAAAGTGTAGAATAATTGCTGCACTTGAAGGAGAATGAAAGGAAGATTCACTGTGGGGGCAAGCTTTTATGCACATGCCCAGTGATTGTAGTTTCTTTCCATCCCAAAGCTGCTGCTCCTCTTCTTCTTCAAAAAAAACACACTACTGCTCACAGAAGAACTAGCCCAAGGTACTACTGTAGGAATGCCACGCTGCTATATTTTTCTTTCTGGATCTTCTCTATGTTCCAGGTGAGCATGCACAGTATGCACAGTAGAGTGAAAAGTCAAATTTAGAAGCTAAAAATCCAGCTTTTAACTCAAATACCACACTGCTATATTTTCCATTCTGGATCTTCTCTATGATCCAGGTGAGCTAGCGCTGTAAATTGAGAAATCTAATTTCGAAGGTAAAATTCCAGCTTTTTACTCTTTCAACTCATGTGTACCAGGCCCAGGCTGCATAGAAGAACAAAAATTGTGATTTTGAGCTCCTACAGAAGTACCATGGGCTAATGCACTTTTCAGCAGTTTTTTCCTCAAATATAAACAACAATATTACTCAGAGGACCAATCTAAACAAGTTTGCAATAATTGGGGGAATTTGATCCATAATGCAAGAGGATCATCAAATGAGAGTTCAACTTTTACTGTTATGTTGCTTATTTATTTGACTTAATTATAGCAGGCCAAAATTGCCCAGTAATCCCCCCCAGACTGAATATAAGGGGTAGATATTTTAGAATAAGTTCATTATGTGTAAGTAGTGTTCTTTTTTCAGTCCAGGGCTGGAACTAGGGGTAGGCAAAAAAGGGACTAATCTAGGGCATAAGGAGATATACTAGTTTAGTTGCGGTTTAAAGACTTTCCATTGCTCTACTTTGTTTCATCCTGAAATACATTTATTTTAGTCTATAAACCACAGTATTGGCTTTATTTTATGCTCCAGGAAAAGATACAGATATGGGACTTGTTATCCAGAATGTTCGGGACCTGGGGTATTTCAGATAACGGATCTTTCCGTAATTTGGATTTTAATTTAGGGGGCAGATTTACTAAAGGGCAAAGTGACTAACGCTGGTGACAATTCGCCAGCATTACCGCTTTCAGGCACTTTACCAATTTGCTAACCGGCTCAGGAGTAACTTTGCTAGCAAAAGAGACAGACGCTAGCAATCATTCGCACTCTATCGCCAGGTGAATTTTCGCTCTGGCGAATGGACGTTAGTTAGAATGGAAGTCCCAAAAAACGCTGGCATCTTTTCCTTTTTTCATAATGATAGCCTGCAAAAGTCCTTACATTTTTTTGGGGGTAACTAGGTTCCCCCATACATTTTCTAATATATGGAACGTAAACTATACAGTGGGCTCATGTGTAGGGCATTATAACAACTCTATTTTCTTTAAGGTTCAGCGGACTTGTGTAATGTATTTGCTGCAACATATACGTCCATTCAACTTTACGCCGTGTGCAAATTAGCCTGAGCGAAGACCTCTAACGAAATTGTGCTAGGCATAATTGAACACTAGCGCATCTTCGCTTTGATTGGCAAAGTAACTCTGGTGAAAATTCGCTAGCGTTCGGTGCCCTGGATGCAACTTTGCATTTTAGTAAATTAGCGTTGTCTGATCGAATTTACCCCTGCGAAGTGTTGCAATGGCTGCGAAGCCGAAGCTGGCGAATTTTCACCGCTTAGTAAATTTACCCCTAAGTCTACTAGAAAATCATGTAAACATTACATATCCCCAATAAGCTGGTTTTGCGTCCAATAAGGATTAATTATACCTTAGTTTGGATCAAGTACAAGCTACCGTTTCATTACTGCAGGGAAAAAGGAAATATTTTTTAAAAATTTTAATTATTTGATTATAATAATGGGAGACAACCTTTCCGTAATTTGGAGCTTTGTGGATAACAGGTTTCCAGATAACGGATCCCATACCTGAACTTCCAAATACAATATGAATTTTGTTATGTTTGTAGACTGAGCACTCATTTTTTTGCTATATTTCTTTGCAGAATACAAATCCATACCCTTCTTCTTTTTATGCCCATAAAAGCTGTGGCTACACAAAAGCTAAATTAACTTCATGCAACCTTGAATTTGGTGTTTTTGTGTGAAAGAGAGCTAAAACTTACTAAGTATGATTTGCATTGAGTTAGACATTTTCCCTCAGCCAAAAATTATACATTGTTGTAATATTGGGTTTCTGAGAACTCCTCTGAAATCCTTGCTGTTGATATGATGTTTCGGTTACATATGGCAAGTCGAAATGCATTGATTGAACACAACAGGAAATGAAAGCTTTATAACAATGACATTTTTGCAATGAGAAATACATGCGTTTTACAGTACAGTAGCTAAAGTCTTTTTCACACGTGCCATGTTCTACTTCACTGTCCTTCACTAGTGATGGGCAAATAAATTTGCCTAGTATGAATTAGCGGAGAATTGACGCGTTTCGCCGCCCGCAAAAAAATTCGTGAAAATTCGCCACCTGCATCAAAAAATTTTGGATGCGCGTCCAAAAAGTCGTTCGCCCATTGACTTTAACGCCAGCGACAAAATTGACGAGAGCGAGTTTTCGGAAGCGCGTCCAAAATTGACACGCGCGTCAATTTTTGACTTTCACAAATTTAGTGAAATACGCCAATCGCTATCTTTCACCTATTCTTACCTAATGCGCCCACAAAGCTAATCTAGTTTTCGGACAGAAGTCGGGGTTTTTCCTTTCTTAAAATAGGTATGTAAAACCAGTCAATTAAATTTGAATTATTATTTTTTTGAAATTATCCCAGTCTTGACAGTTTTATTTTGTTGATAGCCATTATCTGATAACCTGAAACCTTCTAAATATGTGTGATGCAATAAAGAGCTCAATTTTATGACTTGTTATATGTACTGGGAATGCAAGGGAGTGAAGACGTGAGCACAAGGGATGGCTACTTGCCTTAAAAGATCTTTGAAAGACCCCAGTGAACACACTAAGTGCGGCCATCACTTTAGTTCAGATATTTATTTAAGTCAAAAAAGTTATAAAAGACTGTAATAATGTGTTGTTACTTTCTTGAGGCCAACTACAAGCAATTTAACAACATACACAGAGAAATGGCAAAACAACAGTATAACAGTATAAGGGTGAATTTACTAAAACAATTGCTAAATAGCGGCACAACAGTTACCTATAGCAAAATAATCAGCAATCATTTTTCATTAGTGCACCATAAATTGCAAGATGTTATTTCAAGCCAAGTATAGTTAACAGTTTTTACAAAGGTCTGATCCTTATGAACTGAACACAAGAATTAATACAAATCCGAGAGAGGAAAAGTCCATTTGATTTTTTTTCCATACATTCATATGAAAAAGTTTGGGAACCCCTCTTAATTCTTTGGAGTTTTGTTTATCATTGGCTGAGCTTTCAAAGTAGCAAATTCCTTTTAATATATAACATGCCTTATGGAAACAGTAGTATTTCAGCAGTGACATAACGTTTATTGGATTAACAGAAAATTTGCAATATGCATCATAATAAAATTAGACAGGTGCATAAACTTGGGCACCCCAACAGAGATATTACATCAATACTTTGGCAACTAATTCATATATATTCGTCCATACAAAACTTCTCCAGTTCAGTTAAATTTGATGGCTGCCGAGCATGGACAGTCTGCGTCAAATCATCCCATAGATTTTCCATGATATTCACGTCAGGGGACTGTGACGGCCAATCCAGAATATTGTACTTCTCCCTTTGCACATGTTGTTTATTATTTTAATATTTAAGACAGACATTTTAAATGAATGTGCTACTGGAATTTCTGAGCAGTTAGATCTTCTCATATTGAATTTAGTGGCTGAGTTGTTATGTTGCTCAGTTTCACAAAGAGTTAATGCAGGCTTAACTTAGAAAATAACTTTACAATGATAAATGTACCAAAAAAGGAATTACAATTATTTCCAGGCTGCCGTTCTATAGTGTAAAGCTTCCTGGTGTGTTGTAAAAAAAACATAGTACACCATAGGTCAAAAAGGTGCAGATCTTGTCAGCATGAGTTCACATAGATGTATTTTTTCACAACAAATGTTGTTACAATGTTTATCTATATAGGGACTAGTAAAGACCTTCTGAAAATAAAATATTTTCATAAAAGTAACCCTACTCCACACTGCGCTTCTGCATTCCAAAATATTCTTTTGCTACTTTAGTTGGCCACCCCAAACTGATACCTAGCCAACAGAATGAGAACCTGTAAAGTGTTTGTAGTCACACAGTTATAGAAATTAGGTGTTTTTATGGCGTGAACTGCTCCAAACTTATTACAGGGGGTTTATCATGAAATTGTATTTCTAACTTAACTTACAATCATTACTTATTTAAAAAAAAAATTGAATGCATCTCATTGTATACTGGCAATATGTTTTTATTCTGCAAATAAAAACATAATATATGTGTTTTTATGTAGTAAAAGGTACCAAGTTTGCTACAGGTCTAGTCGCTTATAGCATCCAATTAGCAGATACCATTTACTGGTCATCTGTTTAAATGTAAAAATTATACTGGTTGCTTTAGGTTGCTGCACCTGGGCAAATTTTGAAGCCTACAGAAACAAATTTTAATGTTGGCTCTCCCACAATTCAAATCCCCTTAAAGGAAAACTAGACCCTCTAACAAAGTAGGTCTCTATAAAAATATATTGCATTTTGCATATGTAAAACCCTACTTTATGCAAATAAACCATTTTCATAATAATATACTTTTTTAATAGTATGTACCATTGGGTAATCATAAATAGAAAATTGTCACAACTAAGGGCCACCCTCTGGGATCCTATGATTCCCAGCGCACACAAACAACCAGGGCACACAAACATGTTAGGTCACCTGAACCAATTAATGGACAAAGGGGTGTGTTTAGTAACATTGGAGATAAATATCACTGGTGATGTTGCCCATAACAACCAATCAGCAATTCAATTTAAGTACCTACAAATTAGAAAAGAAAAAAGCATCTGATTGGTTGCTGTGGACAATTTGTAATTGTTATTTGTAATTGTTTTCACATAATTATCTTTTGGAGATACTATTCTATTACCTTCTTTCACAATATAATATGTTATGGATACTGCCAAGCCACCTCTACTTTAACTACATCACCCATCAACCATAGATACCCATTCAGTGGTTTTCTGAAGAGAATGATGGGAGTTGTAGCTTGCCAAAAGCTGGAGGGTTGCTTTTAAACTATCTGTAATGATCATCAATGCATTTTTTTATCTCCCTGATGCAAGAAAAGTATAAAAAATAATAAAACAATTAATTGCTCACTTTTTACAGTGATCTCTTTTTTAATAATACCAGTTATGTTCTCACATGAATAAAAGAAGCTTTCGGTTTTTTGCAGAAGCATTGTGTTTAGTGTGCCTTTGTTTCTATTTGGTTCATATGTAAGATGTTTTTTTGTTACATTGAGCACCTCCTATCATAAATTTTTTTTTTTTTTTTTTTTAAGAATAGCAAGGAAGAAGTTAAAATGTTTTTTTAGGAGAATTTCATAGCATAGTAGCATGTGTGTTATGTTAATCAGTAGGTAATTGCAACTTTTCCTTTGATCTTCTTTACAGCTCTTCTTAAATGAGTATCTGCAGGCAAAATTCCTATTTACTTAAATAATTCCATTAGCTACTGCTGTATCTTCCCCTGCTGTTCTGTTCAAAAGGATAGTCTTGAATTTCTTTCCACATTGTTTTTATCTTCCTCCATTATATGTGTAACAGTTTATGTAGGAATGTCATTTTTATAGCGTGACTTCTATATGCAGTTGTTTAAATTTTAAAAAATTTATTAATATGCGCATGTGTACAGGCGCTCGCTGGGGGCAGGGCTTGCATGCGAAGGCAGATGGCGGGCACTAGGACTGAGTGGCCTCGCTGAGGGAAATCCGGCCCTGTTAAACAGAGAAGTGAGTAAATGAGTAATATGGACGTGGCTAGCCAAGTTATAAAGAGGGCAATATATATTTTTAAAATGAGTTTATTGAAAATCACGGCATACAACATAATACGTAAAATAACATAAAAATGGTGTCTTTGTACAAAAGTAGCTAAGAGATCAAAACCAGTTCCAAGCAGTATTATCCACTGCAATGCGGTTTACTAGCAGTGTAAGGACACTACACATTTGGGCCATGGCCGTTATCAAGTGTACAGTATAGAAAGAACAGCATCATTGTCCAAATTCAGTAAATGTCCATGAAAAAAAGTCAATTGTTAGCCCTATCACTTGCGAGTATATTCATTGTAAGAATCCGAAACAAGAAAATGTCATCCTTGGCCTAACCTTGAATATTAGTTCAACTGAGTTGTTTGTTCCTGCCCCTGACCATGATCTCTACCAGGTACTCACGTGCGCAGCATTGTTTTATTCTGCAGGGTTTATTCCATTAATCTATCTTTCTCTAATTTTACTTTATTCCACCTTTGTGAACACACCCTTAAAGTTTTATTTTTTTTATTATTTGTGGTTTTTTAATTATTTAACTTTTTCTTCAGCAGCTCTCCAGTTTGTAATGTCAACAATCTGGTTGCTAGGGTTCAACTTACTCTAGAAACCATGCATAAATTTGAACAAAAGAATGCACTATGAATAGGAGAGAGCGTGAATAGAAAGATGAGTAATACAAAGTATCAATAACAATACCTTTGTAGCCTTTAAAGAGCCTTTTTTTTAAATGGGGTCACTGACCCCCATTTGAAAGCTGGAAAGAATCAGACGAAAAAGGCAAAAAATTAAAAAACTATAAAAAAAGAAAAAGTGAAGGCCAATTGAAAAGTTGCTTAGAAGTAGACATTCTACAACATACTAAAAGTTAACTTAAAGGTGGATCACTCCTTTAATGCCAACAAAGTATTTTAGCAGTGAAGTTGCTACATCAAGTTAAACATTGGTTCATCATAAGCAGTGGAAGATGTTTCTGCGCTGGCCTAGGGAGGTTGACACTAACACTGTTGTGCTGTGTTCTACTGCAACTGAAACCAAAACCAGGGGTAAAAATGTGGAGGGTTCTGGCCCCCCTTGACTCCCCACACAGTTGCCTATACATTGATGGATTGGTTCCATATGCAGATTTAACCGTTAGGGGTAGGTTTATCAAAGGTCGAGGTGAATTTTCGAATTGAAAAAATTTGAATCTCAAGCTATTTTTGTGAACTTCGACTAGGGAATAGTTTAAATTCAAAAAAATTAGTGAATTCGAATATCTAAATTTATGATGTATAGTGATGGGCGAATAAATTAGCCTGGCAGGAATTCGCAAATCTCCCGCGAAAATTCGCTGGTGAAAATTCGCTGGTGTCATTTTCCGATTTTCACAATTTTTTCGTGAAAACTTTTGCATTGCTCAATTCAAAAAGGTTCGAATTACTCTATTTTTTTTAGTGAAAACTTTCAATTGTTTGATTTTTTTGTGAAAACGTTCGAATTGCTAAATTTTTTCTTGAAACCGTAGAATTTCAAGTTTTTTGTGAGCTTTCTGATTTCACAATTTTTCGCCGTTTCGTGAATTTTGTGGGAAATTTGCGAATTTTTCGGCAAAGCGAAACGGGATAGATTCACCCATCACTAATCATTTACTGTCTCTTTAAAAATTTGACTTCGACCATTCGCCATCTAATACCTGACGAATTGCTGTGTTGGCCTATGGGGGACCTCCTAGAACCTATTTGGAGTTGATTGGTGGACTTTGAAAAATCAAAGTTTTTTTGGGGAAAAACTTTAAATCTAATTTGATCGAATGCTCTATTAATTCCATTTGAACAATTCGAATTTGCATGAATACGGACCTATTCGATCGAAAATGGCTATTTGACCCAAAAAAAACCTTCAACTTAATTTCGGTTGGTCTTTTTGAATTTAGATTTCATAGTTTTTTCAATTCGAAATTCGACCCTTGATAAATATGCCCCATAGTCTTGTATTGTGACACTTTTTGCATTATATGTTTATTATAGCTAAAGATGGCACAAACTTTTTTTATTTCAATACATTTTTATTGAAGTCAATGGGGCACATTTACTATTGGTCGAATATCGAGGGTTAATTAACCCCCGATATTCGACTATCGAAGTTAAATCCTTCGACTTCGAATATCAAAGTTGAAGGATTTAGCGCAATTCGAACGGTTCGAAGGATTTTAATCCATCGATCGAACCAAATTCCTTCGATCAAAAAAACCTAGGAAAGCCTATGGGGACCTTCCCCATAGGCTAATTGATGCTCGGTAGGTTTTAGGTGGCGAAGTAGGGGGTTGAAGTTTTTTTTAAAGAGACAGTACTTCGACTATCGAATGGTCAAATAGTCGAACGGTTTTTAGTTCGAATCGAAGTCGTAGTTGAAGGTCGAAGTAACCAAAAAAAAATTTCGAAGTTTTTTCCAATCGAATCCTTCACTCGAGCTAAGGAAATGTGCTCCAATGTGTACAGACTGTTTCTGAAATACTACAAAGCCAAAATCAAAATATATAACCACGTGCTGCTGATAAACAAATCCTTTGCATAGATAATGCCACTGAATAAAATTAGGTATTACTGCTCATTGGCTGGCAAAGAAAACAGTAAGCCTGTGCGCATATTAAGTGGAAATGGAATACGACTTTTTATCATCCACGAACAGTAGTCAAATGGGGTAGTAAAACTAAAACAACAGTATTTATACAAAAAATAGAAAGGAAAAACTAGAATAAAGAATTAGACCGTGAATGTATCCAACTGAAGGTGTAGCCAAGCAAACAGTTTTTAATCTATTTGAATAAATGATTTGAAATTGTACAGCCTTATTTGATATTTTCATATATCAGGTAATGGATTTTAAACAAAGCATTGTTGTGATAAAAAACACTCACCCTGGTGGTCCAGTGGTGCGGCAGGGACGCCCGCCATGCTGCGTCCTTCCTCCTCAAGCGCCGGTTCTCTAAGGCACGTGACGCTCCTCTGCGTATTTTATAGGCACAGTCACGCTGGTGTAATGACGCCAGCGCGCATTGGTGTGAAAATTTAAAGGTTTATAAAGGGCACTGGGCTTGTGATCATTGCCTGTTATAGGATCTTGTTCCTGGTGCTTTGTGCTATTGAGCTTCTGTTTATTATCTGATCTGATTCCTGTTGTGACCCTTGCCTGACTTATTGACGATTCTGACCTCTGTATCCTGATCCCTGCCTGATTACTGACTTCGATTCTGCTTTAACCCTTCTGATTGACTCCCTGGTTTAACCTGGCTGCCTGCCTGCCTGACTGACTTAGTTTGTACTCTGCCTGACCCGGCCTGATCTGACTACGATTCTGTCTTACGCCTTTTACCGCGACTTTCTGCCCAAAGACTTTGCTTTACCGTTGTGCCCCTTTTGCTTGTTCAGAACCCTTCGCCTTGCACCTCTCATTATAAGACCTGGCAGCATCTGAGTAGCTGAGGGCTCCTCCCAAGACCAAAGGCTGCGCTACAGGCAGAAGCACCAAGACTAGGGTGCTCGGCATCGGTTCTGAATTTAGGGTGCCAACCGTGACATTTGTACACAGGTGGTATTAACAACCAGAAATGCAGACAGCTGTATGTTAAACAAAGTTATAATCATTACATGTACCTTCTGTTTAGAATATCAAAGACATATTTTTTGGTCTGTTCATGTAACTATAGGGTGAATTTTCGCCAGCGAACGCTCCGGCATACCTCGCGCCACTTCACCAGGCTTAAATACATATAGGTCTTATAGAATTCTTTATTGGAGATGATGGTGCAAATGCTTAGTGGTGCAAAAGTGGCCACTTAATGTCCAAAGAAGCTAAATAGAGACAAAAGAGATCCTCTAATGTCCTAGATATGAGCCCACCCTAAAATAAATGTGGAATGCTCCTCAAATGGTTGGAAAAATGTTAAAACAGTTGTTGAAGGCAATCCTGCTTTAAAATGTGAATTTTTATAGAATTTTTATGACTTTCCGGCATATAGGATATGACACTAACATAATGTCACTGACATAAGGAGGAGGATGAAGCTTCATCTGATCAGTTTGCCAGGTCTAAGGTGGTGAAGGAAACTCCGGTGAAAGAGGTAGCGTTCTGTAAAATTCGCACTTAGTAGTAAATTTGCGGAGTAAATTTGCCTGGTGATAGGTAAACGGCGCTAGCTACGGTCTCTTTTGCTAGCGAATCGTCCTCTATGCCTGTTAGTAAACTGGCAATGTCCCTGCGGATTGGATTTCTGGCGAATTTTCGCTAGTGACGGCCACTTCACCCTTCAGTAAATCTGTTCTAAATGTCTAATCTCAGTCAGTCACCATGTACATCATCTAGAAATGTCTAACCTTATACATTTTAAAAGAACAACACAGAGGAAATCATATAAAGAGATGCACATCAGTTTATTTCAAACTATCAAACACTGTAGAGCTCACCCTCCAACCTCTTGTCAAAATGAAAAATAGAATAATGCAATGTAATCTTATCAAATATGTTTTATAGTTTAAATTAACTTTACAGTCAACCACTAACTGAATGAACAAACACAGCTCTTAAAAGCCTCCTCTGCTCATGCCAACACACACATTCACACACATACCTCTTACATGACATGACTGCAGTTGCATATCTTGCAACTATTTTTGACTCTGAGCTATGTCCCCTGACTTTAACCTTGTAAAATACCCTGAGATGAGGGTTCTGAATCTGAATTGGAAGGTTTGCTGCATTTAAATCACTGCTGGGGCCTGGACAGAAATCACCACTCGTGTGACCTTGCAATTAAAATAGAAACTTATCTTTGTCAGATTTAAAGTCAGAGGAGCCAAATGAAAGGTATGTGAGATACATCCACACTTAAATATCTTGCACTGTACCCAAATACAATTTCCATATATCAATTCAAAGTGAAGAACAATGCATGACACCTTTGCAGCTTACTTGCAGGGCAGGCTGCAGTTTGATTCAACTACGGTTCAACACACATTTTGATGGGTTTTTTTCCTCCCATGAAGATACCTTCCTCCCATATAGTTCCATTTCCATCCACATATAGCACCTGCTGTGCTATTGGAACTTCACAGCATGTATTAACTACAGCTGGAAAATTGCATTATATCCAACCTCAGGAATTCATATTGTCTGTACCCAACTGACAGTTACAATCTATCAAATCTGAGTATGCAAGAAAGGAGCAGAAACATCCAGCTAATCCACAACAGGTAGATAAAAACATTTGAAAAAAGACCTTTATTGAGTTAGGGGGTTATTTACTAAGCTCCGAATACCCGGAATTCGTGATTTTTTTTATAAAATCTGACTTTTTAAAAAATCACAATTTTTCGGAATTTATTAAACCCCGAGGGCTAAAAAGCCAGAATATAAAAACACGGCATCTCAAACCTGTTGAGGTTGCATATAAGTCAATGGGAACAGTCCCATTGATTTTTGGTTGTGTTTTGGGCAATTTCACTATGTTTTCGGAGCTTTCGGGTGAAAACTCAGAAAAATTCGGAGATTTCGGGGAAAAATCACGAGAAAAAAATTGAAAATCTGAACTTTTCCCACAAAGCAAATTTTCGGGAACATTTAATAATAAATAACCGTTAATAACCCGAGTTAGATCGGAGTTTGTAGCAGCCGATTATTGAGATAAATTCGGACCTTGATAAATAACCCCCTTAGTCTATCTTAATAAGTCATAGTCAACGTCATGCAACATCCAGGAAATTTAACCAATAAATCAGTTCTGTATAGATAAAGAGATTCCATAATAAAATAGAAGTTTTACATAAGGGCTGATGTCCTCAAGAACAGAAGCTTCCTGTACTCCTGACCTTTATCAGCCAGGCAAAAAAGTCATGCATACTCGTGATTCATTTCGATCATAACTTTTCCCATGATTTTCAACAATTGTAAGCATATTTCTGAATAGTTATAAATAGGTTAATCACAGTCAGTTAAAGTCAGGGGGAAAATTGTGAATAAAATCACAAATTGCAGTTTTTCATGCATTTTCAAGCCATTGAATACCTGTCTTACCCCCAGCTATCCCATAAATTGCATGTCATTCTGACATAGGGTTGCCACCTAGCATCATGGATCTGTATTACAAATTTACCACCAATGTACTTGGTGGTAAATTTGTAATCCCCAATAGTTCTGTAACGCTATTTTGGTTACTGTCCCTTTAAATAATAGCTTCCTTGGCAATTCAGGGGCCCTGAGTCCCTTTTGCAAGTCGAAAAGTACTGGGAACTAGGAATCACAGCGCAGTGCCTCCATCTAGGGAACACTGAGGAACTTACCTCAGAGGAATCCCCTAGGAAATAATAAACACACACTTTGCGGATAACAATATTTAACTTTATATAAACTGTAAAGTAGTAACTAATACACAAGTCACGCCTGTATGGGAATATAAGGGACACCACCTAATTCCCTATTAGGTTTTAACTATCTGTTCAAACACAGTTCTTATAGTATCACAGTCCTACTTGTCTGGAAGGGTTAAAAGCACACAGTTCAAATTGCAATGTCCCTTTCCCCAGAGCTCTTATTCCCCTGGTAGCGCTACCTTTCCCAGAGTACCTTTTCCCTTGGAAAATAGCAGCTTCCCACGTAGCAGGCAAAATCACACAAGGCCTGTCTTCCTGTTAGGCTCAGTACTGTGGCAAATCCTCTCTTCAAGGGATTTATTCAGCAATCTCTCTCAGAGGCAGATCACAGTGGAAACTCTTCTCAAATGGCACTTTCCTCCTCTGAAGTTTTAGCAGCGTGGCAGGGTCAGACAGCCTCTCTTCTGCACTCCTGCAGACTCACAGATCCAGCAGCTCTTGCAGGACTTGGCTCCCCTTTGATCCTTTCTCCACAGCACGTGTTAGACTCAAACACACGGCCTATACACACAGATCCAGCAGGGCCTACACACACAGCTTCACAGTCTGGCACACCCTCTCCCAGGATGCACTGCGGTGTCCAGCCAATCAGGTCGCTCTCCAGCCTGTTACTGGGCTGAATGATGTCACAGACAGAAAAGCAGGGGAAGGATTTCTCTTCTCCCCTACATTCTCCCCTTGGACAAATCGGCAACGTCCTCGCTTGCCGTATGCCCTGGCATGCCTGGACAGCAAAACAGTCAAAAATGTCTATCACTATGGTTACCTGGGACCCTAACATTGGCCTTACCTGGAGACCTGCGCTCACCCAGACCCAGTACTTTAGATCTATCGGGGGTATCAAAGGTTTCAGGGGCCACCTTCATGCCAATAGGGTTCTCCACAGTAGTCTTCTCTCGACTCAACACCCTATCCTCTTCAGGGGAGTCACTCTCACAGACAGAAGGCTCATAATAAGACTTCTGTATGGTGGAAATTTTGTAAGTCTTACAACTTCGGGCCTGATGACCCATCACTTGGCACTTGTAACATCTCCCATGGAATCTTCTACACCTACGGCGTACTTTACACAGTGCAGATTGGGTTTCACCTTCATCAGGAACTGGGCAGTTTGACTGGATGTGGCCAAGCTTTCCACACCGGTAACACGTAGGAACTCTCTTAGTTTCAGCTGGGGGTTTGGCTCTCTCAGACAATTGAGCTTTTAAGTCCTCCAACTCTTTGCGAAGTTTCTTGTTCTCTTCTGCAAATTTTGCTTCAGCAGGGGATTTCTCTGTATGCCCTGCAGTGGAACTCCGTTTGACCCTCACATAGGCATCAGCCTCCTCTTGCCGAACTCTCTCCATCAGAGCAACATACCCAGGGGGTAGCTTATCCTGGTAGTGTGCTCTAATTGTTATGGCAACAGGGTCACTATTCAGGGTCCCTCTTTTCAATTGGCAAATTCTCATAGAATCCATTTCATCGTCTGTAATTGCACCGCGGCTAAATAGCAGTCTCAGGCCTTGTTCTAGCCGCACAAGATAAGCAGACAAATCTTCCTTCTCTTTCTGGACGGTAGAGTGGAAGCGATAGAGCATCTCTGTAGCACTCTCTACAGGGCCAAACGTCACCTCCAGGACTTCAATCAGATCACCCGAAGTAGCATCGGGGTGACCGACCATATAGGACTTAACAACATCCACGGCAGGGCTGCGAAGACTTTCAAGGATCTTCCTTCTCATAGTAGTCTCGGGCCCAGTCCAATCTCTCACGGACACAACAGTGGAGTCTCTCCAACACTCAAAGGACTCTTCAGCTGAGGGTACAGGATTGGTACCTGAAAAACACTTTGTCTCTTAAAATTACCATTCCAGGCTAGCTGTGTCAGTTGGTCAGTAAGTTGTCCCAGCGCGCTCACAATCTCTGGGGTATCCAGCCGGCCACCAGAACTATGGCGACTCCCCTTGGAGACCACGCTCTCACAGGATGGACATCTCTTTATGTGACTCTTTTCAGCTGGCGAATCAAACAACGTCTTGTTCAGCTGCACACTCTCCGGTGCCTTCACTGCATACTGGGTAGTAAGGGCATCACCCTGGGAAGTTAACTCATCTGCGTCATCAGACATATCAGGCAGAACAATCTTCCAGGGCCCTTCACTTTCAGCATCAATATCAGGGGGAACACGGTCACGATCTATCTCTCTGGGGCTGTCTATAAGAACATTCAACAGGACCCCGGCAGAATCCCGCCGTGACGCAGCCACTCTTGGGCGGTAAAAAATCTGTTCCCCATCCAGAACTTGATAAATAAATTCTTCCTTCACTCTGGGCACCATGGGCCCAACAGCGGCAACCTTTCGGGGGTTAAGTCCCAATGCAGTACACCATTGGCGAACACTTTGTGGAGTTTCAAAGGCAGACATATTTTCATCAAACATCCCCAGCTTCCCAGTCGACATCTCAGCAGTGCCTCCAATGTAACGCTATTTTGGTTACTGTCCCTTTAAATAATAGCTTCCTTGGCAATTCAGGGGCCCTGAGTCCCTTTTGCAAGTCGAAAAGTACTGGGAACTAGGAATCACAGCGCAGTGCCTCCACCTAGGGAACACTGAGGAACTTACCTCAGAGGAATCCCCTAGGAAATAATAAACACACACTTTGCGGATAACAATATTTAACTTTATATAAACTGTAAAGTAGTAACTAATACACAAGTCACGCCTGTATGGGAATATAAGGGACACCACCTAATTCCCTATTGGGTTTTAACTATCTGTTCAAACACAGTTCTTATAGTATCACAGTCCCACTTGTCTGGAAGGGTTAAAAGCACACAGTTCAAATTGCAATGTCCCTTTCCCCAGAGCTCTTATTCCCCTGGTAGCGCTACCTTTCCCAGAGTACCTTTTCCCTTGGAAAATAGCAGCTTCCCACGTAGCAGGCAAAATCACACAAGGCCTGTCTTCCTGTTAGGCTCAGTACTGTGGCAAATCCTCTCTTCAAGGGATTTATTCAGCAATCTCTCTGAGGCAGATCACAGTGGAAACTCTTCTCAAATGGCACTTTCCTCCTCTGAAGTTTTAGCAGCGTGGCAGGGTCAGCCTCTCTTCTGCACTCCTGCAGACTCACAGATCCAGCAGCTCTTGCAGGACTTGGCTCCCCTTTGATCCTTTCTCCACAGCACGTGTTAGACTCAAACACACGGCCTATACACACAGATCCAGCAGGGCCTACACACACAGCTTCACAGTCTGGCACACCCTCTCCCAGGATGCACTGCGGTGTCCAGCCAATCAGGTCGCTCTCCAGCCTGTTACTGGGCTGAATGATGTCACAGACAGAAAAGCAGGGGAAGGATTTCTCTTCTCCCCTACAGTTCCTCTGTAGATCCACCCCAATACCAGCTTCCCTTCAATATCCCCAGTACCTCTATAACCCTGCCCTACTCACCAAATCCCAAACAATACATCATGGCTCTTCCCTCTTGCAGCCCCACCTCCTCCCCTTACCTCAGAACCCATCCCCTTTCCTTACTGGGCAGAATAATCTCTCAGAAAAGGTGACAACCCTATTCACACCTGACATTTAAGTCAGAGATCCAGAGATCCAGTTGTGTAACTACAGAGCAAGCAGATCCTTTCCCTGCAGGAGGCCCAGGAGGTATAGAGGCACTATGAGGCTCTAATCTATAGACTATTAAAAAAGAATTGTTAAAACAAGTCAATCCTCTAGACATTTTGGGGGCCTGAAAAATATTAGTATGTGGCTAATAATATACAGGCCACACTGGGGGTGCACATCACACCAAATTTTTCATGAGGCACAAGGTACAGCAAGGTGCCATACAAAAGTGCTCTTTAAATAAGCACTTTAGGGGCCTTAGTAAACCATAACACCATAGGTGTTATATTATGATATGGTGTAGCAGGGAGAAGTGCTTACAGGCTGACCAGTTAGGCCTGACTAGCCTCAGTTGACAAATCATTAGAATGGTCAGTCTCTGAGATTAATAGACACAAAGAGTCTATGAAAGAAACACACAACTGTGTATGAGCCTGTGCACATTGCTGCCGAACAAGAGGTCTGTATCTGAAGTGTTTTTTTTTGCGTAGTTTACTGGTGCTGAAAGAAAACTCTTTTTGTCTACTGCTGCCGTAGATTATGGCTAACCAGATATTTAATTCAAAGTGTTTTTGCACTTTATTTGAAAAAGACTTGTACTTTACAAACCATTTGTAAGCCCTAGTGTTAACAAATTGTAGGAGTTCAAAAGTCACTCATCGCAATCTTGGTTTTATTCCTAGAAAACTTTCTATGGAGGATAACATCAATGACAGTGTGAATAGTATGTCTGTTCTCCACCCAGTATCGGACTGGCCCACCGGGATACCAGGAAAACTCCCGGTGGGCCCAGGTGTTAGTGGGCCCTCTTGTTTAAGAACATTTGGCCTATTTCATTGCCATCCCCTATTTCTTTATGGGAGAAAATGCTTAATAATGGGAGAATATTGTTAGTATATATAAAAGACTAGGAGAATAAAGAGTTTGAGTGAGAAGAGGTTTGAATAATAGTTTGGAAAGGTCTACTGTCTAAGGTTTTATGGTGGGCTCACGGTTTTAGGTTTTCTGGTGGGCCCAAGGTCAAAGGCTTTCTGGTGGGCCCCTGGTATTCCAGTCTGACACTGTCTCCACTGTAATGAACCGCACTGATATGGATTGATATATGTACTGCAGCACAAAGCAGAGTGAAGTGGGCACTGCAAGCACATGTGAAAGTTTGAAATAGCTCTACAAATACTTTTGGCTGGCAAATACCACCATGCATTTTCCGCCCTTCCTCTATTTCTCCATATTGAACTACTATTCATGAGGGGTTGCTGGAGGGATGCATTGTGCCCAGCAGTGCTAAACACTCCAGCCAAGTAACGCAAGTGCTCAGTGAAAAAACATTAAGGGGTGTCAATCTGCAAATGACCCAGCTACTAATTTACCTGATTATAAAATACAGTTTAAATGTATATTAATAAATAGACACTTTTTTAATTATATTTAATTGATAGTATATACAGTATTACGTTATACTTATATGATGGATAAAGTAGCCCATGTAGCTTTAACAAGTATCTTTGGCCATGTACAATGCAATCTCTACTCACACTTTGTAAATATTTGTATATACATGTATTTTTTGTTTCTTCAATGTTTCTGAAACCATGAAAAAAAATGAATGATCTTTTCCTCATTTAAATATCTATCACATGCAGGGTACAATTGTATTTTAATGCAAACATGTAGAATGCATCCTATAAATGTTAGCAAGCAATTAAGCCTCCTTTGTCCAGAGCCACACTACTTTTCAATTCACATAGCCACATACAAATACTTACTGATGAGGTTTCATGTTTAGTTCACTATAGTAGTCTCTTACATATGTTACGTCTCAGGGGCAAGTCTATAAAGGTGTGTGAATAAACAGGTGTTGAGATACTCTAAACATTATAAATAAAGACATTATAGTCTATTGCAATTCTATATAGACTATATAGAATTGCAAGCAGCTTTGCAATGATGATTTAATGCGAATATGCACCTAAGCATGTAAAACTGGCATAAAATGTTTTTTTGGTGTAAAATATTGTAGACACCTATAGAAATATACCCCTTTTACTTTGTTCCTTTTCTATAGGTATTTTATAACTGTGAGTGAAAAATGTCATGCCAAAAAACTGACACAAAACTGACACAAAACTGAAAGGATTTGTTCAGTATAACAATTAAAACTGGTTAAATTGTGCAAATTAAAAAATGTTTCTAATATAGTTAGTTCAGCAAAACTATAATCTATAAAGTCTGGAGTGAATGGATGTCTAATATAATAGCCGTCCTGCAATTCAGCTTTCGTGGTTTCCACTGGTTACCAGGCAGTAACCAATTAGTGACTTGAGGGGGGGGGGGCACATGGGTCATAAACATTTGCTTTTTTTTAATCTGAGCTGCATGTTAAGGATCAATTGCAAACTCACTGAACAGTAATTTCCTATCTGCTCACTCCAGCCTTTATAAATTAAGTCTCTTTTTTTACACTGAACTGTTCCTTTAAAAAAATCCTTTGGCTATATACAAATATTGTTGTATTATGGTAGCATCATTTGGCATCTGATTATCTTCACACCCAAGGTCAAGTGATTTAAGAAACAAATTAATTTAGACTGCCTGACATCTGTGTTTATTGTGACACGTCTACACAATACCCACCATTGGCAAATGCCGATCAATACTGACATTTGTCACTACTTCTACTACTTTTGAAGGTCAGGGTAGCTTGAGGAAAACAAATGAAAACAAAGAGACAGAAGCATAGAAAAAATGTTTTGTATCACATCAAAGTCTCTCTTATTGCAAGAAAAAGGTGATATAGAGAGAGAGAGAGAGAGAGAGAGAGATGCAAAAACCTTTACAAAACAATCTGGAAGTGTAGGAACATTTTAACAAAATTTGGGGACTCTAAATATTAACTTACATTCAGGGCCGCTTCTGCCATGTGTCAAGGTGAGAACTGTCGGACCATCCCAACAGTGCGTACTGGCATTGGCTGTCTGTTTGCTGAACGGTCTTAGGCATTTCCCATTCCCCACTTCTAGGGGCATTCCCACATGGTCTGTAATAATGCCTCCATGCAACACAATGAAACAGGCTTTGTCTTTATACTGTTTTAACCCCTCCCACTTCCCCCCAACCTATCCTTATACCTATAATATGACTTTTAATTGCACAAGAGTCCACCAAAATTCTAAATCTCTCTGTTGCCGTCCTTCCCCTTTAGAGAGTGTCACCAATCACCTAATAAATGTTGCTGGCAGCCTTTTCAGGATAAAAGTTGAAAGGCTAAATTGCTAGGTTTAGTGGTTATCAGAACTGGATTGTCCAGGGATGGAGGGCTGTGAACCAGAAGTTAAGCCCACAAAGCTCTAGATGCCCTCTCAACTACTGGTTGATCCATAGAGTAACCCCAACTTCATAGCATATAATGATTGATAATCATTGGAGGGAATATTTACATTAAAAAACTTGTGCAAAATAAGGAAGCAACTGGATATGTTTTGCACTTTGCAAACTGTGTTGTGCCTGTGCAGAATGGCTGCTCACCTCTTACGTCCAGCCCCTTAAATAGTGCACTACCTGTGTTAGAAAGCACTCTATCCAAGGGGAGCAGGAGAACCACATAGACAACCCCCTTTCCTGCCCCCTAATTTGCACATTATTCAGACATAGAGAGGCACAACCCTCAACAGGTGGTAAGGACAGGGCCTGTCTGAACCTTCTGATGCAGCTCCCTGCATGGAGCACATGGTGGGAAATGCTGGGGAAAGTAGCATTTACTAGGGCACAAGTGACTCTGGGAATAATAAATGACCCTCTTGTATTTGTATAATATGCAAATGTTGAATGTACATCTTAATATAACTGATAAATATATAATTCATAACTTATGTGATATGTGATAACATGACAAAACATTCAAAAAGACAACCTTGATATAAAAAATAATCCATGTGGTTTAACATCAAAATCTTTTTTTGTGCACGGTCACATACTTGTGTTCAGGTCTTTATTATACAGCTTTTCAAGCAGTTTGGCTGATGGATTAACTTTCCTCTGTAGGTCTCCCCAGCCTAGATCTCCCAGAGAACTGGTAATGCAAGCTCTGTGATAGAATAATTGCTGCTCTGCAGTTTTCTGCCCTTTCTGTGCCAAGGATGAGCGCTCTGCTATTTGGAAGCTGCAGTAAGTAAGCCGTTCAGGTGCTGTGCTTTAAGAGTCAAAACATATTGGGTGCCAGTAGAATAAAACAATTTTAAGAGGATTTAACTTTATTGAAGATAAAGTATGTTTGTCCTCAGATTGCTAGGAGGTGCCAGAAGAGATTCTTTCAGCAGCTTGTCAGGAAAATTCTTTACAGAATAGGAAAATGCTTTTTATTTGGAAGAATCAACAGACTAAGCTTGTCGTACCCCAGTAAACCATACTACAACAACACATACTTGTGTTTTAAGTACACTAAACCAACAAAAGCTAACTTCCAACTAAACAAAATGAGTCAATTTATAAAGTGCAGGCAGGGTGCAAAGTGAAAAACAGCCACAACCACCATGTTTTTTGTACCTTTGTACCAAGCCCCACCACCGAGGGTGCAGGTTTTGTACTCCAGAATGAAATCCATGACTTCTGCCATCTTTCTGCAGCACTGTATTAATAAAGTGTGTGTAGAGGGAGGAAGGAAGATAGGTGCCCTGTTTCCTTATCATACCCTCCCTTAACTGAGGGAGGCTTATTATAAACTAAAATCTGAGCAAAAGAGCCCATAATCATCCAAGTCAAATAAAAAAAATTGCCTCTAACAGGAAAGTGTCTGAGAAAACAAACTACAAACATCAGCATACAGGTTAATCAAAGTTGCCAGAACTGAGTATAGACAGAGTATACAGAAACTTTGTTCATCCAATCTTTTGGCCCCATAAAAACAATGGAATCATAATATGAACCTACACAAGTCCATCCAGATAAGAGTGCATCAAAATATGGTCATCAGGGGATTTACATTTAGTTATTCGCAAGACCTAGGGTCACAGATTGAGTGGGGCAAACCACAGATGCCTTTTGCAACGCTGATCCAAGGTGTATGTGTGTGTTTATATATACATTCCATCTTGTCTCTTCTCTGGGTGAACCACATACAAAACAAACAGTCACCAGCACTCCTTGAATATGCTTATATTAAAAGCAGCATACAAAAACACGTCATGTTGTGGGACACATGTCCCTTTCTCAAAAATAATATATACTCACTAACACAGTACTACATAAATGAATCAATAGACATAGGGACAAATTCACTAACCTCCGAAAAAATGATGTGCCATAAGTTTGGAAATGTAAGGGGGAGCCCAGGTACCCAAAAAAAAAATTTACGGACTTTTGCAGCCTATCACCCTGAAATGTTGCAACTAAAAATTGAAGAAACCCTATACATTCCATTGCACTTCGTCTGGTCTGAGCTGGCGAAGGCAAGTCTGGCGGAACAGGTAACGTTCAGTAATATCTGCATCTTAGTGAATTTGCGAAGTAACTCTCTTTCGCCAGAGCGAAACTTCGCCTGGCGTCAGAGTGCGAAGTAGTGCTAGAGTCTATCTCCTTCACTATCGAAGTTACGCCTGCGCCCGTTAGTAAATCGGCAAAGTGCTGAAATGATGAATGGCGAATTTTCACTAACTTGAGTCACTTCACCCTGTAGTGCATTTGCCCCATAGTACTGTGTTAGTTATGATCTGGTTAGTTCTGCTTCATAGTGACAGTAACTGTAATAAATACGACGGTCCACCTATTGAATTTGTAATATCACTCCTAGAATACATTCTATACAACAACTATTTCAAGTTTGAAGACCAGCTTTATATCCAATTGTCTGGGACAGCAATGGGATTGAATGTAGTGCCCACTTATGCCAATATATTTATGTACCAATATGAAGGTGAGCATTTATTGTCACCCATTGTTTCGTCGTTTTGGGGCATACTATAGGCGCTACATCGATGAATAGTTTTTCATATGGTATAGTACCCCTGAGGATCTAATTTCCTTCACTAATGATTTAAATTCATTGCCGTCTGCGGTCAAATTGACTTTATGTTATGATTACCTAACAATGAACTATCTGGATGTCACTGTGTATAAGGATGAGATTAAGGAAAAATTACAAACAAAAATCTATCAGAAATTAGGAATACTTTGCTTCATTATAAGAGCAGTCACCCCAAGCATTTGGTGCATTCTCTCCATAGATCGCAGATGTTGCGGGTAGATAAAATTACGAGTGAACCTGGGGGATGGAAAAAAGCAATGCAGGCCATGTCGGCATGCTTCCTGGAGAGGGGATACCCTAATGAAATTATTACACAGGCTAGGGAGTGGGCCCTGAATTTGGATAGAGCCACCCTAT